>NC_141873.1:84517522-84669037 GCF_056163025.1 Triticum urartu
CTTGACAAGAGATCCAAGTCCACCTCTTTTAAACCAGCGGATGAAATAGTCAAATTCCAAGTCCACCCAACGGACCCTACAAAAACAGCCTCCATCGGGGCACAGTTAAACCCCGTTGTGGATGCCGCACTACGAGAGTTCCTACGCGAGAATTGGGACATATTCGCCTGGCACCCCTCAGACATGCCAGGAATCCCACGCAGGCTGGCCGAGCACAGCCTCAATATCCTAAAGGGATTCAAGCCGGTTAAGCAGGCTCTTCGGCGTTTCTCTGAACCTAAGAGACAAGCTATGGGAGAGGAACTAGCCAAGTTATTGGAGGCCGAATTCATTAGAGAAATAAAACACCCGGACTGGCTAGCAAACCTGGTGATGGTACCAAAGAAGGACAAATCCTGGCGCCTATGCATCGATTTCAAGGACCTCAACAAGGCTTGCCCAAAGGATCCCTTCCCCCTCCCCCGCTTTGATCAAATTATCGATGCCACTGCAGGACACGAGTCATTGTGTTTCCTCGACGCATACTCCGGCTACAACCAAATCAAGATGGTGGAGTCCGACCAAGCCGCAACAGCATTTATCACACCATACGGCCCCTTCTGTTTCAACACAATGCCTTTTGGGCTCAAAAATGCCGGCACAACATATCAGCGCATGATTCAGACATGTCTGGAGAAAAAGATCGGCAAAACAGTAGAGGCATAAGTAGATGATGTGGTCGTCAAAACTAAACACGTCGAATCTCTAATAGATGACTTGAGGCTCACATTCGACAACCTCCGAACATACGACATCAAGCTCAATCCGGAAAAATGCGTTTTTGGCGTACCAGCCGGAAAGCTCCTGGGCTTCATTTTCTCCAGTAGAGGAATTGAAGCTAATCCGGCCAAAATCCGAGCTTTGTCACAGTTGGATACCCCAATAGACCTCAAACAAATCCACAAATTAACTGGATGTGTGGCGGCTCTAAGCCACTTTATCTCCCGCTTAGGAGAAAAGGCATTACCCCTTTATTGCCTCCTTCGGTGCACCGAACACTTCGAGTGGACGGACGCGGCCACAGCCGGATTGGAAGAAATAAAAGCCATACTGGTAACCAACCCAATCCTGGCCGCGCCAAACATTGGCGAACCAATGTTGTTATACATTGCGGCAACTCATTAGGTTGTAAGCGCAGTGCTCGTCATTGAACGAGAAGCGAACGGACATAAATTCCCTCTTCAAAAGCCGGTATATTATGTATCCACTGTCCTCACTCCATGGAAATCACGGTACCCACATTATCAAAAGATAGCCTATGCGGTATTCATGGCATCTCGGAAGCTGCAACACTACTTTCAAGAGTGTTCGATTACAGTAGCCTCGGAAGTGCCACTTAATGATATTATAAACAACCGCGACGCCATGGGCTGGATTGCCAAATGGGCCATTTAGATCCTCCCGTTCGACATAACATACAAACCACGGCGAGCCATTAAATCGCGAGTATTGGCCGACTTTGTCGCCGACTGGACGGAAGCCGAACTCCCTAAAGAGTACGGCGCATACTCCAATTGGATCATGCACTTCGACGACTCCAAAATGCTGGCTGGTCTGGGGGCTGGCGTCATCCTGACGTTCCCAACTGGAGATACAGTTCAATACGTACTGCAGATACTGTATACAGACTCCAACAACGCAGCCGAATACGAAGCCCTGCTGCATGGTCTTCGTATGGCAGTTTCCATGGGCATTCAATGCCTGGAGGTGCATGGGGATTCGAACCTCGCAATATCCCAAATAAATGGAGACTTCGATGCCAAGGATCCAAAGATGGCGGCCTATCGAAACGCCGTCCTAAAGATGTTAGCTCGGTTCGAGGGGCTCGAATTTCACCATGTGGCTCGGGAAAACAATCAGGCAGCGGATATCCTCGCCCGCATCGGTGCAAAACGCGATGCGGTCCCCCCAACATCTTTTTAGAGAGGTTGTTTAAGCCATCTGTGGTACGGGAAGGGGACACCGGTAACAATAGTCCGGACCCGGCCACAATGCCCGATACCGAACACTCTGACATAATCGGAGGCTCTGTCACCGAAATAACACCTTCAGCCCACGTCATAATGGCCATCATTGCCCCATGGACAGAACCATTCTTGGCCTACCTAACTAGGCAGGAACTTCCCGAGGACCAAAATGAGGCACGATGCATAATGCGGCGATCTAAAGCCTACAGGGTCCACGAGGGAGAGCTGTATAAAAAAGCACTACCGGAGTCCTTCGAAGGTGCATCTCCGAAGAGGAAGGGCGGAAGCTTTTGGCAGAAATTCACGCCGGACTCGGCGGCCACCACGCCGCAGCCCGGGCCCTTGTAAGCAAGGCCTTCCGTACATGTTTTTATTGGCCGACGGCCCGGGTAGACGCACAAGACTTGGTCCAACGCTGCGCCGGTTGCCAGCTTTTTGCAAAGAAAAGCCATATGCCACCCACCGCCCTCCAAAAAATCCCCATTACTTGGCCTTTCGTGGTCTGGGGGCTTGACATGGTTGGACCCCTTAAAGGGGGAACCCATAAGAAAAAAAACTTACTGGTCATGGTGGATAAATTCACCAAATGGATAGAAGCCAAACCTGTTAAAACGGCCAAATCCGGACCGGTGATAGACTTTATATCCGGGGTTGTACACCGTTATGGCGTCCCCCACAGCATCATCACTGACAATGGCACGAACTTCACGGCCGACGAGGTAAAACTCTGGTGCAGCAACATGGGCATCAAGCTCGATTATGCTTCCGTCTATCACCCACAAACCAACGGCCAAGTCAAGCGAGAAAATGGTCTTATCATGAGCGGCATTAAACCCAGATTAGTGCGGTCCTTAAAGGAGTCTAACACACACTGGGTAGAGGAGCTCAACTCCGTACTCCGGGGGCTGCGGACCACGCCGAATCGTACTACGAGATATACACCCTTCTTTATGGTGTACGGCGCAGAGGCAGTTCTGCCCCGCGACATAATTCATGACTCACCTCGAGTGCGCATGTACGAAGAAATAGAAGCCGAGCTCGATCGGCAGGACAGTCCGGACACCCTGGAGGAGGAGCACGACGTGGCAAAATCCCGTTCCGCATTCTATCAGCAACAGGCTTGCAGATACCAAAGCAGAGAAGTACGGGCCTAAACTTATAATGTTGGCGAGTTAGTTCTATGCTTGCTAGAGAAGAAAAAGACCAAGCTCGAGCCCAAATGTGAAGGTCCGTTCATTATTGACCAGGTTCTGACCGGTGGAGCATACCATCTGCGAGATGCATCGAATAATCGACTTGAGCCGAACCCATGGAACGTAGCCAGGCTCCGAAGATTCTACGCCTAGCGCCGGACTCTATGTTCGTCTCCTTCCTCTGTCCATTTTTTCGCATATACATTATCTGTCTTTTTTCTCTTTCTTTCTTTTTATTCTTCCTCAAGGCCTTCAAGGGCCAACTTGTGCCTCGCTTGCACACTATAGACGCGCTAACCGCGCTCATTATATACCTGGGGGCTTCTTACACATAAGCTTAATTATCTATCTGGGCTTCATGCCCCGCACATGTGTTATTCTTCCGCATGTACCTTTTCTTCGCCATTATATGCATCATATGACTTAAGTTTTGGCCAAGCTGGGTTGCCTAGCTCTTGTATTTATGCCCTACGTTCCCGTTAATTCGGCTAGGGCATAAGGGGAGCACCTCTACAATTGTTACTGCCGGGTCAGCCGGATGTGTACCTCAGACTGGGTGAAGCCGAAAGCTAGCATTCTTAAGGGAATATTCGGTCGGCGAACAAAAGATGATTTTTATTTATTTCCCATATATGCCCCCAGAGGTTTTTGCCCGCGTCTCCTATCGCAGTCCGAAAATGCACTTTAGGGCATGCGTACCCAGGGAAAGGAACCCCTAACGGAACTATTCTCCCTGGAAGATGTTTCTTACTACCCATGTAATATAACATAACTAGTTGGGTACTTGTCTGTTCAAGCACTAATGACCCCTACGCCTGGTCTCCATGCATACCCCGGTTCTTATATAACTGAGCGGGTATTCGGACACACTCCGGACTATTGGGTCCTGAGGTTGAAGCGAAATGGTCCGCCATGACAAATGATTTACAATCCGGCTAGAAGGCATTATACATGTCACTTTAATTACATAGTCATGTAGAATGACTAAATTCCTCTTCTATACCATCCAACAGGCGGTCTAGCCTACAATCCTGTTGGGAATACTTTGCGGCTAATTCTACCTGCCCATAGACTAAGCTAACGGGGATCTCTTTCCCATTGGGCCCCACAGGTCCGACCTCGGCCATGTGGTTTGGGTCAGCCTTGGTATACCGCGTCTTCACCATGGCCCAGGCTTCCCTGGCACCTTGACGGCAGGCCGATATCTTCCATAATCGAAAGCGCCGCCGCACTCCCTTGAGCTTCTCCGCAAGCTCTCCAATGCCTTCTAGCAGGGAGACTGATGGCCACAAGGCCTGGGCAACACCTTGCATCACCTGCCGAACTTGTTCGTGCAGTTGTGAGATCTCGGATAGAAGATCACCCGCAGACCCGGGCATCTCCTCCGCGGGACGACCCGTCAGCATACCTGCAGACGTAGCTCTGTTAGCCGGCTTGTCCGCCGTCCCCTTTTTAAGGGTTCGTTCAAGCACTTACTGAAAATGCCGCGTCGAAGCCACTTATTCTCCTTCTCGGAGTCCGCAAGCTGGGCTAGAACATCTTTCAGTTCCATGCTCAACTTGGTATTGGCATCTTGGAGATTGTTTTTCTCCCGCCTAACCTCAGTCAGCATGCATTCGCCAGCCTTTAACTGTCGTACGACATGCTGGTCTTCCGGATTCTCTCCGGATTCATCTACAATATCTATTGTTAGATCTGTAGCCACGCCGCACGCTATATGGTACCTATCATTCTTTGAAACAAATGTTACCTGCTGGGGACTTTTTAGGTTCCTTCAATGCGGCAACGGCGGCCCGAAGTTGGGTCTTGCATTCCTCCAGCTCCTGTGACAGTCGAGCATTCTTCTCTGTAAGAACCTGCACAATAGATGATCCTTAAATCAGTTTTGCTAACTGTTTCAAGTCTCAGGGGCTACTGATATATATAATCGTCAGATTTGCTTACTCGTACATCCCTTACATACTGGTTCGTGGCTCTAGCTAGACCATTTTGAGCAGGACGGAGGTACGCGTCTCCAGAATTAAAGGCATCAAATGCCTTTGGGGAGAAGCAAGCGTCATGGAGTACGGCTTGGTGACGCCTATGATTCATGGCGCGAATTTGTAGCGGATAGTCTATCTGCATCCTCTGTAGGAGGAGTATTCGGCGTCCACCCCATGTCGGCTTCCGCCTCTATGTCCGGTCCTGGAGCCCGACTGGTGGAAGCATGATTGGCAGCCTCACCGGACACATTCTGGTGAGCGTTTTTTCTGTTAAAGAAACATGGACGTCATTACGTTTTGAGAAAGAGGACAACCACGGAGCGGGGTTTTTTGTCATACCTCTGCGCCGACGTCTCTGTCCTGACCGCCTTCCTTTTTGGCCTGCTCGGCCTCGGTGCCTCTTGTTGGCGAGTTGCTGCGGGTTCGGCACGGCGTCCCGAAGGCCTTCCCTGTAAAACACCATATGTGTATGGTAGGTGAAGTGTCTAAAAGGGGATCCTAGTTTTTGGAGTTGGGATTTTTGGTTTTTCTTACGTGCGACGCATGAAGCAGTCCAGGATAGTTGGCAGTAATAGCCACCATAGCGTCATCACAGCTTAATTGATAGAACTGTTGGTCTATCAGCTCAACGAATATGTCCGGATCTTCTTCGAGTCCAGGACCAAGTGCCCGGTCAGGGTCCTCTGGTTGTGGGGATGGGATGTTGACCTCCCTTATGGCTTTTCACAGTTCCTGCCGCACAATGGCAAGGTGAATACCTACGACAAAGAATGCGGGAAGAATGGGAGTAGGGAGATATAACTCACCCAGCTTGGAGGGTTGTACATAGAGAATCCATCCCGTGGTTGATGCGGACGAACTCCTCTTCCTCTCCCTTGAACAAATCGGTCAGAATTTTTGCTAAAGCGGCAGCGTTGTCCGGACCCTTACGTCCGCAACGGGTGGCATCATCTTCCCCGTTAAAACACCATAGGGGGTGCCCTCGATATTGAAGTGGCTGCACTCCCCGCATTATGCATATTGACATAACCTCGATTACTGTCAATCCTGATTGAGCCAGCGCTTTAATCCGGTTCATCAGGTAAAGGACTTCTCTGTTGTCTTCCTCTTGGGGGGCTCCGTGTGCGCCAACTTCGACGTTTCTTCAGAGGAGCATTGTTGAACTCAGGAAGACCCCGCCGAATAGGGTCCGGAAGGGGGAGGTCCTCCATATAAAACCATTCCTAAGGCCAGTCTTCGGACATCTTCTTTGGAGTACCGAACAGGTATCCGGTTTCGGCGATGCGCCATATTTCGGCTCCGCCCACTTGATAAAGTGACCCCTTCTGTGTGCGGGGGATGAGGCAAAATAACCTTTTCCGCAGCTCAAAATGAGCCTCGCAGCCCAGGAATAACTCGCAAAGGGAAACATAGCCGGCGATGTGTAATATGGAAGCAGGGGTGAAATTATACAGTTGGAGGCCGTAAAACTCCAGGAGCCCGCGGAGGAACGGATGAATTGGAAATCCGAGTCCCCTTAATAAATAAGGAACAAGGCATACCCGCTCCCCCGTAGAGGGGCTGGGGAAGCTCTCCGCTTGCTCCCCGCCATTGTAGGTGGCGAGCCCGACTCGGACGGGAACCATATATGCTGGAGGGAAAAATCCCTTAGTCTGCAGTTCGACTAATCGACTGTGTGGGACTGAACACCTCTCCCAATCACCGGGCTTAGGGCTACGGGGGCGGGAGGAGGAGCTGCCGAGGTCAGCCATGTTGGAGTGGATTTTTCCGAAGCGCGCTCCGATGGATTCTCGCTGGGGGAGGATGATATGGATTAGATCTAAGAATCCCCATCCCTCTAATAGACAATTTATTTATCTGGCTAGGGGCGCGAGTGTAAAAACACCCTGGCGCCTCGTATTCATTCAACGCGTGGGAGATAGCCCTTATGGGGCACAGAAGCCAAGAGGTCCAACATTTATGGGGCTGGACACTGCTTAACAAACGTTCGAAATTTGGAGAAGAACCCGCCTTGCAATGCCGAAGACAACACTGCGCGTCGGACTCATCGTCATTGAAGCCTGGTTCAGGGGCTACTGAGGGAGTTCTGGATTAGGGGGTATCCGGACAGCCGGATTATATCCTTTGGCCGGACTGATGGACTATGAAGATACGAGATTGAAGACTTTGTCCCGTGTCCAGATGGGACTCTACTTGGCGTGGAAGGCAAGCTAGGCAATACGGATATGTATATCTCCTCCTTTGTAACCGACCTTGTGTAACCCTAGCCCCCTCCGGTGTCTATATAAACCGGAGGGTTTTAGTCCGTAGGACAACATACAATCATACCATAGGCTAGCTTCTAGGGTTTAGCCTCTCCGATCTCGTGGTAGATCAACTCTTGTACTACCCATATTATCAAGAATAATCAAGCAGGATGTAGGGTTTTACCTCCATCAAGAGGGCCCGAACCTGGGTAAAACATCGTGTCCCCTGCCTCCTGTTACCATCCGCCTTAGACGCATAGTTCAGGACCCCCCACCCGAGATCCGCCGGTTTTGACACCGACGGGGGTCCTTTCCACACGACCCAGAAACCGTCGGAGATAGGCACTACTACAGAAAACTCTAGTAGTAGCGCTTGAAATATGCATAGCAGTAGCGCTGGGTCCAGCGCTACTGCTAGAGCGCTACTAAGTATTGTTAGCAGTAGCGCTTTCTGGACCAGCGCTACTGATAACTATCTGTTGCGCTTTTTCATATGAAGCGCTGCTGCTAAGCCAGCGCTACTGCTAGGTGCTCTCTGTTGGTGTCAAAACCGGCGGATCTCGGGTAGGGGGTTCCGAATTGTGCGTCTAGGCCGGATGGTAACAGGAGGCAAGGGACACGAAGTTTTACCCAGGTTCGGGCCCTCTCGATGGAGGTAAAACCCTACGTCCTGCTTAATTAATATTGATGATATGGGTAGTACAAGAGTAGATCTACCACGAGATCGAGGAGGCTAAACCCTAGAAGCTAGCCTATGGTATGATTGTTGATGTGTACGTTGTCCTACGGACTAAAACCCTCCGGTTTATATAAACACTGGATAGGGTTAGGGTTACATAGAGTCGGTTACAATGGTAGGAGATCTACATATCCGTATCGCCAAGCTTGCCTTCCACGCCAAGGAAAGTCCCTTCCGGACACGGGATTAAGTCTTCAATCTTGTATCTTCATAGCCCAGGAGTCCGTCTGAAGGTATATTCCGGCTATCCGAACACCCCCTAATCCAGGACTCCCTCAGTAGCCCCTGAACCAGGCTTCAATGACGACGAGTCCGACGCACAGATTGTCTTTGGCATTGCAAGGAGGGTTCCTCCTACAAGTACTTCATAGAAGATTTTGAACACAAAGATAGTGTCCGGTCTGCAAAATAAGTTTCCACATATTGCCACAGAGAGAATAATATTTACACCAATCTAATCTGCTGACGTATTCCGTAGCGTGACACACCACGGCCAAGCCTTTATCCGAGTCGTTTCATTATCCCACCTCAGCGCGTTATGCGAGGCGGTTTCCTTGGCACGTCTTGTTAAAGCAGAGATCGTGTCCCCTTATCCCGGGATTCTCATCAATACGGGCGTGGGTAACCCAACCGCGCCATTGATTACGGCGCTTGGAGATAAGCGAGTTTTACCAGGCTGGTGGGGACATGTAGTTGCGTCCTATATAAGGGGATAAGGATCCACCTTTTCACCTACGCCTTCTTCCTCCTTCGCCTATCCATTCTTGCGCACTCGAGCTCCAGCGCCCAAGTCCGCACTCCCCACCTCAACCTTCTCCAGCCATGTCTAGAGAGGGAGGCAAGTGGATGGTCTCCTCCGTCACGGAGGGACATATCAAAAAGCTGAGGAAGGCCGGATACCTGTCTAACGACATCGCGTACCGGCTCCCCGAAAAGGGGCAGCTCATCCCCACCCCTAGGCCCCATGACAGGGTGGTGTTCCTCCCCCATTTCCTCCGCGGACTGGGCTTCCCTCTCCACCCATTTGTCCGGGGGCTCATGTTCTACTACGGCCTGGATTTCCATGATCTGGCCCCGAACTTCGTCCTCAACATCTCGGCGTTTATCGTCATGTGCGAGGCCTTCCTCCGCATCCGCCCCCATTTCGGCATATGGCTCAAGACTTTCAACGTCAAGCCGAAGGTGGTGCGCGGCAACCAGGCGGAGTGCGGAGGCGCCATGGTGGGCAAGATGGCCAACGTCCTATGGCTCGAGGGCTCCTTTGTGGAGACCCTGAAGGGGTGGCAATCGGGGTGGTTTTACATCACCGAGCCGCGCGACGCCGAATGGGTCGCACCCCCCGAGTTCCGATCCGGACCCCCTACGCGGCTCACCTCCTGGAAGGAGACGGGCCTGTCTTGGGGTAAAAAAGGAGAGCTGACCGGACTCCAAAAACATGCATCCAAACCCTGGCGGACAAGAAGCTCAAACTTGTCAACGTAGTCCAGGTTATGCTCATCCGCCTGATCCTCCCGTGTCAACAACGGGCTTTCAACCTGTGGGAGTTCGACCCGGCGCGACACCAAACTCTGAGTAGGCTCTTCGACACGACGTACGAAGATGCCTGGAAGGTGCTTTTCAAAGGCGCCGAGGCTCCCACATCCGCTACCGAGGATCGCGGATTCAGTGCGCAGCGTCATGCTCTCGCGGTAAGATGTTTTTTTTCCTTTTACAAGGTATCAATTTTCATAGTTTGACTCCATGCGGGATCTAAGCTCCCTTACCTTTGACAGGATTGGCAGGTGACGTCCGGACAGATCAACTGTCCGGCTCCTTTGCCCGAAGGCCCAGCGGACGCTCGCTTGGCGAAGTTGCTGGTTCCGGCACCCTATGTGCTGCCGGAGAAGAAGGCCGCGAAAAAGGCTGCGGGGACTCGAAAGAGTTCCCGGCGCCAGGAGGTGTCGGATCCATCATCCGATGGTTCCAAGGCGCATTCCTCCCGTGAAGACGAGGAGGAAGAAGAGGAGAGCTCTCCCCCTCCAGCGGGAGGAGAGAAGAAAAGGAAGGCCGCCCTCTCTGGGGAGGCCGGAGGGTCCAAGAAGGGGAAAACCCTTCCTCTAGACTACTCCACCGACGCCGACGGCGGAGAGGAGTGGCAGCCCAGGGCCAAGCCCCTGGCAAAATCATAAGTATCCGGATACCAGAGTAATTCATAGTATTCGTTTATTGCACAGCTTTCCCTTACGTCGAATATGTTTATGCAGCCCACCAAAAGACCGGCTCGACGCGTCGTCGAGCGGCTCACTGGACTCGTCGGATGTGAACTCGCTTCCGACGGCTTCCTCCCCCCGCCCTACGGATGACACCGAAGTGTTGTCCCAAGAGGTTCCAAGCCGGGAGGAGGTGGTCCTGGAGGCGTCGCAAGGCGACCTCCCGGACTCCAGGAGTAAAGGGGATGAAACCCCTCGGGGCTCCAAGTCCGGCTCTAGGCCAGACTACGCTCCGGAACCTTCAAAGGTTCCAGAGTCCGGCGGGGGACCTCCTTCCAAGAGGAGCAAGTCCACCGTGCCGGCGGCCCCCGTCCAACCGGAGGCGCCAGACAATATGTTGGAGGCGCTCCAAGGTGCCTCCATCGACAAGGAGCACCGCGCTATTATGAGTGCGGTGGTCCAGAAGGTTCAGTCCGCCAAGAGTGGACTGACTGAAGCTTGTACTAGCCTTTTGACAGGCTTTGAGGTAAGTAAAGAATGTGTATAGTACCACATAGACAGTAGCCCCTGATGCTCTGTTAGGCGTTCGGGAAGAAAAGCCGAATAGAGGATCAAATAAAATTCGCAGGAGTCTTACAAAAATGAGTCAATATGCATATGCAGGCTTCCCTGCTTGCGTCCGCCGCACTGACTGCAGAAGTGGACACGCTAAAGCAGAACCTCGAGTGGTCCGAGCAAGAGCTCGGGCGTGCCAAGAAGCAGCTCGAGGACAATGAAGGTAAGAAATACCATGTTTTTAAATATATATAAAAAGGTGCAATTGCAAAGAATGACAGGATTATCGTGGCTATTTTAGGGGCCACGTCTGAAGTGGCAACCCTAAAGCAGGCGCTGGTCGAGGCCGAGAAGAGGGCGGCCTCGGAGCGCACCGAGCAGGAGAAGTATGAGGCTGAGGTTGGCAAGGTGCGGCAAGAGCTCCAGGCTCTCATGGAAAAACATGAGAGTTTGGAGCTTGACTCAAAGACGCGAGCATCCGAGCTCGCGGTGGCTATTGAAAACGCCAAGTCTGCCAAGGCCGAATCCCAGAAGACCCTCCAGGAGTTGGATGAGGTGAAGAAGATAGCGGTGGGTAAGGCATTCTTTATGCAAAGCAAACACATAAACGTGAGTTACTTGTTACTTACCCGAATCCGGAGCTCTCCAGGAGCGTTCGTAGATCTTCCCCGGAGTGTATCCGATGCTGCCGCATTCTACCGAGCCGAGGAGGGCAGCTCGACAGATAAGGTGTTCTGGTCTCAGTATACTGAGGCCGGACACCTTGTGCCCCTGAGCGACCAGCTGAAGCAATTGGTCGAGCTCCACAAGGTGGCCGAACAGGCCATGAAGGGCCTCATTGTTCGGCTGTGGCCTGGAGGGGCTCTGCCTGGGAGCTATTTCGGGCTGGTGCGGTGGTTGGTGGAGGCCTGTCCAAGGCTCGAAGTCATCAAGCGCTCCGTCTGCATTGAAGGTGCCTGTAGGGCCCTTGCCCGTGCTAAGGTGCACTGGGGCAAGCTGGATGCTGAGAAGCTGGTGAAGGACGGGCCACCGTCGGGGAAAGAGCATCGCAAGCCCGAGAATTACTATAAGGATGTTCTGAAGGGTGCCTGCCTTGTGGCGGATGAATGTTCTAGGGATGTAATTTTTGAGTGAAACTTGCTCGTTTTGTCCTGTGCGCTGAAAACTTGTTTATATGCGCTAAGCAATGCTGTTGGAATTTAAAATATTACCTTCTGTGCGGCTGTTTATCAATTCTGAGAGATGGCGAGTCGTCGGCTTCTGCCCCCATGCCGCTAGTGCTGGGGTGTTCGGGGATAAACGTGAGCGCTCTTTTTCCCATGTTTGGGTCCTTCGAGGGAGGCGCTCAGCCCAACGAACAAGGCAATCGGACTATAATGCGTGAGCACTCTCACTTAGCCATATAATTCTATAATTTTAAATTTCGGCGAAGCCCCTGGTATTCGGAAGACCGAGTTCGGGGCGCTATCCGCCTTGGCCGGACAGAGCCGGCTCCTCGCCCGAAGCGGCATAAGTCTTTAGGGACTCGAAAAACCTCTCGAACAGCGACCAGCTCTCGCTTCATCATGACACTCAGTTTGAGCTTTCTGCACTAAGGTGCTCGACCCAGCTCAACTGGGGCACAATCACAGTGGTTCTCCTAGTGCTACCTTAGCCGATATAGCGGAACGTAAGGCACCAAAACATAGGAGCCGGGCAAACCCAACTATTGACCCAAGACATGATTCGGAGCCGATGCATATAATGCTATAAGTTTGGGGTGCCGCACTTGTTAAAGTGTTCGGACTTCTGACACCATATTTAGGGGTACTAAAGCCCCTGGCGTATTTTGGTCGTACCAACGTGTATGGGTGCAACATGTCGTTAAGGAACATATAAAAAGAAAAAAGGTAATGCAAAAATAGACGAAAGCTATGCATTGTTTATTAAAAAGGGGCTGTGATCAAAGCAGAACGATACAAATAATGCGATAAGTTGAAGGTTGGACTAGTTAACATGTCCGTTCCAGGGGCAAGCTGCGGAATAGTATGCGGAACAGGTATACTGCTCGTGATAGAGACCACCTGGGAGTTCCGTAATGCTGCGTGGCTTGTCTGCTTCCCTGGTTCTTGCATCGTTTGTGCGGCAATTGAACTGCCGAACAGGCCTTCCGAAGGATGGAGTCCTGAAAATAAGAGAAAAATAAAAAGAAATCGTCAGCCCCTGGTACGGTTTAAGCCGTATTTTTGGGCGTGCCGTGATGGTGCCCCTCCCCTTGTACCCATGGTATCTCTAAGGTGTAATTATGGACGCGAAGTACTGGCGTCGCCTTTTTGCGAGGGTTGGGGTTGGGGCCGCATTGCTATTCCTGCTCGGATCGTGTCAGGCGGTCTTGTTGTAGGTTACGCCGGGCGCGCTTGACGGTGTCCGGCCGTTTAGTGGCCGGACTGGAGAACTGCATGGAGAGGCTGCTTTGTACTTCTGCTGCAAGGGCCGCCGTGTGCTCCTCCGTTCGGAGGGAGCGTTCGGTGTTTCCATTGACCGTAATTACTCCTCGAGGGCCTGGCATCTTGAGCTTAAGGTATGCGTAGTGCGGTACCGCATTGAACTTAGCGAATGCGGTTCGCCCGAGCAGTGCGTGATAACCACTGCGAAACGGGACTATGTCGAAGATTAACTCCTTGCTTCGGAAATTATCTGGAGATTCGAAGACCTCTTCAAGTGTAACTGAGCCTGTATAGTTGGCCTCTACACCTGGTATTACGCCTTTAAAGGTCGTTTTGGTGGGCTTAATCCTCGAGGGATCTATGCCCATTTTCCACACTGTATCCTGGTAAAGCAGGTTCAGGCTGCTGCCGCCGTCCATAAGGACTCTAGTGAGATGAAATCCGTCAATGATTGGGTCTAGGACCAATGCGGCCAATCCACCATGATGGATGCTAGTGGGATGGTCCCTTCGATCAAAAGTGATCGGGCAGGAGGACCATGGGTTGAACTTTGGGGCGACTGGCTCTACCGCGTATACGTCCCTTAACGTGCGCTTCCACTCCCTTTTGGGGACGTGGGTTGCGTATATCATGTTCACCGTCCGTACTTGTGGGGGAAAACCCTTCTATCCACTGTTGTTCGACGGCCGGGGCTCCTCGTCGTCATCGCTATGCAGCCCCTTTTCTTCATTTTCGGTGTTTAACTTGACTGCCTACTTGAACACCCAACAATCCCTGTTGGTGTGATTGGCCGGCTTTTCGGGGGTGCCATGTATCTGGCACAAGCGGTCGAGTATTCGGTCCAAACTGGACGGGCCCCTAGGATTTCTTTTGAATGCCTTTTTCCGCTGACCGGATTTAGAGCCTCTGAATCCGGCATTAACTGCTGTATCCTCAGCATTGTCGCTGTTAATGCGGCGCTTCTGCTTGTTGTGACACGACCTGCCACTACTGTCCCTGGTGTCCGAATTACCAGGGTTCTTGGACATATTGTTGCTATGAGCAAGCCAGCTGTCTTCTCCCGCGCAAAAGCGGGTCATGAGTGTCGTGAGTGCTGCCATAGATTTCGGCTTTTCCTGTCCAAGGTGCCGGGCCAGCCACTCGTCACGGATATTGTGTTTGAAGGCTGCTAGGGCCTCAGCGTCCGGACAGTCGACTATTTGATTTTTCTTTGTTAGGAACCGTGTCCAGAATTGCCTGCCCGATTCCTCTGGCTGCTGAATTACGTGACGTAGGTCATCGGCGTGTGGGGGTCGCACATAAGTGCCCTGGAAATTGTCGAGGAATGTGGCTTCCAGGTCCTCGACAGTGGCTACAAAGTGGGTGGTGGGGGGGCTTTGAATTTCTTCATCGTCCGTACCCCAACCTTGCTGACCGTAGTCCGGCCAGGGCTCTCCTGATAAAGAGAGAGACTTCAGTGACTTCAGGATATCGCCAAAAGGCGAGTGCTGAAAGATGTCCGCGGCAGTGAACTCCATGATCGGCGCCCAATCGGATTCGATCGGCAGGGGCACGGAGGGTTCGGAGTTCGGAGAGGAGTCCGGCTCCTTGGAGTCACGAGTCTCATAGAGTACGGGGCTGGTGTTTGGCTCAATCACCATTGGGGTTGTTGGGGAACGTAGTAATTTCAAAAAATTTCCTACGCACACGCAAGATCATGGTGATGCATAGCAATGAGAGGGGAGAGTGTTCTCTACGTACCCTCGTAGACCGAAGCGGAAGCGTTGACGCAACGTAGAGGAAGTAGCCGTACATCTTCCTGATCCAACCGATCCAAGCACCGTTACTCCGGCACCTCCAAGTTCTTGGCACACGTTCAGCTCGATGACGCTCCCCGGGCTCCGATCCAGCAAAGCTTCGGGGAGGAGTTCCGTCAGAACGACGGCGTGGTGACGATCTTGATGTTCAACCGTCGCAGGGCTTCGCCTAAGCACCGCTACAATATGACCGAGGTGGAATATGGTGGAGGGGGGCACCGCACACGGCTAAGGAACGATCACGAAGATCAACTTGTGTGTTCTAGGGTGCCCCCTTGCCCCCGTATATAAAGGAGCCAAGGGGAGGGGCGGCCGGCCAAGGAGGGCGTGCCAAGGGGGAGTCATACTCCCACCGGGAGTAGGACTCCCTTCTTTCCTAGTTGGAGAAGGAGAAGTGGGAAAGAGGAGGAAGAGGGAAAGGAAAAAAGGGGGGGGGGCGCCGCCCCCTCTCCTTGTCCTATTCGGACTAGGGAGGGGAGGGGCGCGCGGCCACCTCTTGCCTCCTTTCCTCTTCTCCCTTAGGGCCCATGTAGGCCCAATAACACCCCCCCCGGGGGGGGGGGGTTCCGCTAACCCCCCGGTACTCCGGTAAAATCCCGATTTCACCCGGAACGATTCCGATATCCAAATATAGGCTTCCAATATATCGATCTTTATGTCTCGACCATTTCGAGACTCCTTGTCATGTCCATGATCACATCCGGGACTCCGAACAACCTTCGGTACATCAAAATACATAAACTCATAATGAAACTGTCATCGTAACATTAAGCGTGCGGACCCTACGGTTCGAGAACAATGTAGACATGACCAAGACACGTCTCCGGTCAATAACCAATAGCGGAACCTGGATGCTCATATTGGTTCCTACATATTCTACAAAGATCTTTATCGGTCAGACCGCATAACAACATACGTTGTTCCCTTTGTCATCGGTATGTTACTTGCCCGAGATCCGATCGTCGGTATCTCAATACCTAGTTCAATCTCGTTACCGGAAAGTCTCTTTACTCGTTCCGTAATATATCATCTCACAACTAACTCATTAGTTGCAATGCTTGCAAGGCTTATGTGATGTGCATTACCGAGAGGGCCCAGAGATACCTCTCCGACAATCGGAGTGACAAATCCTAATCTCGAAATACGCCAACCCAACATGTACCTTTGGAGACACTTGTAGAGCACCTTTATAATCACCCAGTTACGTTGTGACGTTTGGTAGCACACAAAGTGCTCCTCCGGCAAACGGGAGTTGCATAATCTCATAGTCATAGGAACATGTATAAGTCATGAAGAAAGCAATAGCAACATACTAAATGATCGGGTGCTAAGTTAATGGAATGGGTCATGTCAATCAGATCATTCACCTAATGATGTGATCCCGTTAATCAAATAACAACTCTTTGTCCATGGTTAGGAAATATAACCATCTTTGATTAACGAGCTACTCAAGTAGAGGCATACTAGTGACACTCTGTTTGTCTATGTATTCACACATGTATTATGTTTCTGGTTAATACAATTCTAGCATGAATAATAAACATTTATCATGATATAAGGAAGTAAATAATAACTTTATTATTGCCTCTAGGGCATATTTCCTTCAGGGGTCGCAGCCCCCGAGGTGGCGTCCAACCGCCCATCCTCGATCAGCGCAGTTGGCTCCGAATTTAGGGTCGGAGCCGATGCGGGTGCGGCCTCCGGGGCACTGTTCGGCGGCAGAGCTAAATCATGCTCGTCGTGATAGTGCGGCGCGCTCGGCAGTGGCTCGAATCCGTCGAAGATCAAGTCCCCGCGGATGTCAGCCGTGTAGTTTAAACTTCCAAATCTGACCTGATGGCCGGGGGCGTAGCTTTCGATCTGCTCCAGACGGCCAAGCGAATTGGCCCGCAGTGCGAAGCCGCCGAAAATGAAGATCTGTCCGGGGAGGAAGGTCTCACCAAGGACTGCATTGCTATTGATGATCGTAGGAGCCATCGAGCCTGACGGCGATGACACAGAGGAACTCTCAATGAAAGCACCAATTTCGTTGTCAAAACCGGCGGATCTCGGGTAGGGGGTCCCGAACTGTGTGCCTAGGCCGGATGGTAACAGGAGGCAAGGGACACGAAGTTATACCCAGATTCGGGCCCTCTCGATGGAGGTAAAACCCTACGTCCTGCTTGATTAATACTGATGATATGGGTAGTACAAGAGTAGATCTACCACGAGATCGAGGAGGCTAAACCCTAGAAGCTAGCCTATGGTATGATTGTTGATGTGTACGTTGTCCTACGGACTAAAACCCTCCGGTTTATATAGACACCGGATAGGGTTAGGGTTACATAGAGTCGGTTACAATGGTAGGAGATCTACATATCTGTATCGCCAAGCTTGCCTTCCACGCCAAAGAAAGTCCCTTCCGGACACGGGACGAAGTCTTCAATCTTGTTTCTTCATAGCCTAGGAGTCCGGCTGAAGGTATAGTCCGGCTATCCGAACACCCCCTAATCCAGGACTCCCTCACTCTCCAACGCTACTGCTAATGTTCCTGCTTTCGCCGACCATCACCCCCTACGTATTTGTGGTGTATTTATACAAGCTCTATACAATAGTTTCATCATATCATACTAAACATACACTATTCTCATCATATCAGAGACATACAGTAGTCTCATCATACCATCATCATCATCATCATCATCATTCAACACAAATATCATCAAATCTCGAAAATAGCGATACACAAGTGTGATCATGTCATGTCTCGAATAAGTGCAACTGCATGGTCATGGCACACACACAAGTTTCATCATCTCTATCTAAACCATGATGTAGAAGAGAAGAGCGATCAACATGAGCAAGAGCGCGACTATGTAGTACCGGCGGTCCCGCCCCTGCTCATGCTGGAGTGTCCAGCTCAAGTAACTACTTTCCGCTTCGGCTCTGCTGTCGAACCCTTTGTGGCTAGCACCCGGGTACCTGTGCACCTGGGCCTGAGCGGCTGGCCAGTGCTCGTAGACTCCTGGAACCCTCCCAACGTACACGGCATAGTAGCCCTTTGCCATCTCTGATCTATGTACCTGCATCTTGAGTTGATGAATTGAACGATAATATGAAACATAATGTACTTAAGGAAACAAGGAGGCATAATTAGCAAAATACAAGCAACCAATAGTAAACATAAATGACGAAGTTCCTCATACCCAAACTAATTAACTAGACCGATCTACGCTAGTTCAGGACCATGGTTTAGTTACATCACATAGTTTCCCCGTGCATAAATTCAAAGTTTTGCCATAGAAAGACAGTAGTGAAACATTGTCACCAACAATCAGTCCTCCATGTCGGCGGTCCAATCTTCATAGTCACGAAGGAAGCACCCGAGCTTCTTGAAAGGCTTCAGGTCCAGACGCTGAGCGAGTAGCAGTGCTCGGACATCTTCCCGCGTGATTGGTCCATGGTAGAACATCCCTGTTGGTTCGAGGACCTGCTTCGTGATCACTTGGGCAAGTTCACACTGTACGTGATGAAACTCAGCTCTGATTCGATGATCCAGTGACCTTCCTATGCTTTTGGCCCAGCTGGCAATTTCGGCATCGTTGGTAGTAGGTAACATGCGAAGGCGTTGATTATCCCTTCTGTACTCGAGCAGGTGATGCATGAGGTAGAATCCATCAGCCATACTGGTGTGCGGTTGCTGGATGCAGTACAAGTCGGTCTTATGACCGAAAGGCAGCCCGTGATTCCTATACTTTTTCACCTTGATATATCCACCAGACAGGCTGAAGGTTAACATGGCACTATCGAGAACACTCTTTATGTGCTTGTAATCCTTTTTCCTGAGGTTCTTCGATGAGTCCAAGTACATCGCATGGGAGTATTCCGGGGACAGAACGATGAGGACGACGCCCCCCCCCCCCGCTACGCAAATTAAGTACACCTCAAATTAGCCTCCATGCTTGCAAATGAATGATTAACACTTACGACAGGATATGTGCGGAAGACTTATGTGGGATGATAAGGCAAGAGAATCACTTCCTTGTCCTTATTAGCGATCATGAATTTGCCGAGGTACTTGCTTGCATAGTCACGGTGCTCTTGGCAAACTGCCAAGAAGTTCTCGTGCATATAGAATGGGTCCGCGATGCAGATATATTTGATGTTTTTGACCCTGATGAAGTGGTTCATATACAACACATATATGCGGATGAATTGGAAATCCATCTTGGTCATGTGGAACATGTCGTAGATGTAGTCAAATCGTAGGATGAACTTATTCACTGGCCATCTCTCGACGTACAACCTCCCACCCAGCACCTAAGCCGCGTAAAGCGGGTATCCTGGTTTTTCCGCGACCAGAAGGCTTTTCTCTTTGGCCAGCACATCTTCATGGAGTGTCCTTAGATCATTGTTCAGCATGTGCTCTAGCACTTTCGCAGGTAGGATCGGCTGGCCGGCGACATGGAAGCACCGCGCACCTTTGACAGGTATTCTGTCTACCACCCGGGGCTCTAGAGGCGGCTGGCTGCTTGAAGCAGCTCTGGCTCCTTTAGGGCCTTTCTTGTCCAGTCTCCTCCTTTGCTTCTTGGTGGGTGGCGGTAGTGATCCCACCATACCTTCCCTAACCACCACCCCAGTGTCGTCGGGCTAATCCGTGAATGGGCCTCGGGGGGTTGCTGGGTACAGGCGGTATATGGAGGCGTCTCCTGCGAGGATCGCTTGAAGAGAGACTTTTGCATTCCGCCTTAGGACATTCTGGCTCCGGCAAATCAGACAACATCAAGTCATCATCTCCACGCACATAGCCTGAGTCTTCGCCGTCCTGAGCCATCAATCCTCCATCATCATAGGCGGTATTGAAATACTTGTTTAGGTCATCATCATCATGAAGGAAATATGCCCTAGAGGCAATCATAAAGTTATTATTTATTTCCTTAGTTCATGATAAATGTTTATTATTCATGCTAGAATTGTATTAACCGGAAACATAATACATGTGTGAATACATAGATAAACAGAGTGTCACTAGTATGCCTCTACTTGACTAGCTCATTGATCAAAGATGGTTAAGTGTCCTAACCATAGACATGAGTTCTCATTTGATTAACGGGATCACATCATTAGGAGAATGATGTGATTGACTTGACCCATTCCGTTAGCTTAGCACTTGATCGTTTAGTTTGTTGCTATTTATTTCTTCATGACTTATACATGTTCCTATGACTATGAGATTATGCAACTCCCGTTTACCGGAGGAACACTTTGTGTGCCACCAAACGTCACAACGTAACTGGGTGATTATAAAGGTGCTCTACAGGTGTCTCCAAAGGTACTTGTTGGGTTGGCATATTTCGAGATTAGGATTTGTCACTCCGATTGTCGGAGAGGTATCTCTGGGCCCACTCGGTAATGCACATCACTATAAGCCTTGCAAGCATTGCAACTAATGAGTTAGTTGCGGGATGATGTATTACGGAACGAGTAAAGAGACTTGCCGGTAACGAGATTGAACTAGGTATTGAGATACCGACGATCGTATCTCAGGCAAGTAACATACCGATGACAAAGGGAACAATGTATGTTGTTATGCGGTCTGACCGACAAAGATCTTCGTAGAATATGTAGGAGCCAATATGGGCATCCAGGTCCCGCTATTGGTTATTGACCAGAGAGGTGTCTCGGTCATGTCTACATAGTTCTCGAACTCGTAGGGTCCGCACGCTTAACGTTCGTTGACGATATAGTACTATATGAGTTATGTATGTTGGTGACCGAATGTTGTTCGGAGTCCGGGATGAGATCACATACATGAGGAGGAACTCCGGAATGGTCTGGAGATAAAATTTGATATATGGGATAATAGTGTTTGGTCACCGGAAGGGTTTCGGGATTCACCGGTAGGGGTTCCGGATGTTTCCCGAAATGTTTGGGTACGAGAACACTTTATTTGGGCCAAAGGGGAAAACCCACAAGGTTTTTGGAAAGCGCAAAAGGAAGTTTTGTGAAGTCCAGGGGCCAGACCCCAGGGTCCCTGGCGTCTGGGTCCAGACGCCGGGAACCCTGGCGTCTGGCCCTGGAGTCCGAGAAGGACTCTTGCCTTTCGGGTTAAACCAACTTTGTGGAGGCTTTTACTCCAAGTTTCGACCCCAAGGCTCAACATATAAATAGAGGGGTAGGGCTAACACCCAAGACACATCAAGAAACACCAAGCCATGTGCCGGCAACCCCGTCCCCTCTAGTTTATCCTCCGTCCTAGTTTTCGTAGTGCTTAGGCGAAGCCCTGCGGAGATTGTTCTTCACCAACACCGTCACCACACCGTCGTGCTGCTGGAACTCATCTACTACTTTGCCCCTCTTGCTGGATCGAGAAGGCGAGGACGTCACTGAGCCGAATGTGTGCAGAACTTGGAGGTGTCGTGCTTTTGGTACTTGGATCGGTCGGATCGTGAAGACGTACGACTACATCAACCGCGTTGATATAACGCTTCCGCAAACGGTCTACGAGGGTACGTAGACAACACTCTCCCCTCTCATTGCTATGCATCACCATGATCTTGCCTGTGCGTGGGTATTTTTTTGAAATTAGTACGTTCCCCTTCAGTGGCATCCGAGCCAGGTTGTATGCGTAGATGTCATATGCACGAGTAGAACACAAGTGAGTTGTGGGCGATATAAGTCATACTTTGGTTCGGCGGTATTGTTGCATGAAGCGGCCCGGACCGACATTACGCGTACGCTTACGCGAGACTGGTTCTACTGACGTGCTTTGCACACAGGTGGCTGGCGGGTGCCAGTTTCTGCAACTTTAGTTGAACCGAGTGTGGCTACGCCCGGTCCTTGCGAAGGTTAAAATAACACCAACTTGACAAACTATCGTTGTGGTTTTGATGCGTAGGTTAGAATGGTTCTTGCTAAGCCCGTAGCAGCCACGTAAAATTTGCAACAACAAAGTAGAGGACGTCTAACTTGTTTTTGCAGGGCATGTTGTGATGTGATATGGTCAAGACATGATGCTAAATTTTATTGTATGAGATGATCATGTTTTGTAACTGAGTTATCGGCAACTAGCATGAGCCATATGGTTGTTGCTTTATTGTATGCAATGCAATCGCCCTATAATGCTTTACTTTATCACTAAGCGGTAGTGATAGTCGTGTAAGCATAAGATTGGCGAGACGACAACGATGCTACGATGGAGATCAAGGTGTCGCGCCGGTGACGACAGTGATCATGAAGGTGCTTCGGAGATGGAGATCACAAGCACAAGATGATGATGGCCAAATCATATCACTTATATTGCTTGCATGTGATGTTTATCTTTTATGCATTTTATCTTGCTTTGATTGACGGTAGCATTATAAGATGATCCCTCACTAAATTATCAAAGTATAAGTGTTCTCCCTGAGTATGCACTGTTGCGAAAGTTCTTCGTGCTGAGACACCACGTGATGATCGGGTGTGATAGGCTCTACGTTCAAATACAACGGGTGCAAAACAGTTGCACATGCGGAATACTCAGGTTAAACTTGACGAGCCTAGCATATAACAGATATGGCCTTGGAACACGGAGACCGAAAGGTCGAGCGTGAATCATATAGTAGATATGATCAACATAGTGATGTTCACCATTGATACTACTCCATCTCACGTGATGATTGGACATGGTTTAGTTGATATGGATCATGTGATCACTTAGAGGATTAGAGGGATGTCTATCTAAGTGGGAGTTCTTAAATAATATGATTAAATTGAACTTAAATTTATCATGAACTTAGTACCTGATAGTATCTTGCTTGTCTATGTTGATTGTGGATAGATGGCCCATGTTGTTGTTCCATTGAATTTTAATGCGTTCCTTGAGAAAGCAAAGTTGAAAGACGATGGTAGCAATTACACGGACTTGGTCCGTAACTTGAGGATTATCCTCATTGCTGCACAGAAGAATTACGTCCTGGAAGCACCGCTAAGTGCCAAGCCTGCTGCAGGAGCAACACCAGATGTTATGAACGTCTGGCAGAGCAAAGCAGATGACTACTCGATAGTTCAATGTGCCATGCTTTACGGCTTAGAATCGGGTCTTCAACAACGTTTTGAACGTCATGGAGCATATCAGATGTTCCAGGAGTTGAAGTTAATATTTCAAGCAAATGCCTGGATTGAGAGATATGAAGTCTCCAATAAGTTCTATAGCTGCAAGATGGAGGAGAATAGTTCTGTCAGTGAACATATACTCAAAATGTCTGGGTATCATAATCACTTGACTCAACTGGGAGTTAATCTTCCTGTTGATAGTGTCATTGACAGAGTTCTTCAATCACTGCCACCAAGCTACAAAATCTTCGTGATTAACTATAATTGTTGGGGAACGCAGTAATTTCAAAAAATTTCCTACGCACACGCAAGATCATGGTGATGCATAGTAATGAGAGGGGAGAGTATGATCTACGTACCCAACATAGACCGACTGCGGAAGCGCTGACACAACGTAGAGGAAGTAGTCGTATGTCTTCTTCCTGATCCGACCGATCCAAGCACCGTTACTCCGGCACCTCCGAGTTCTTAGCACACGTACAGCTCGATGACGCTCCCCAGGCTCCGATCCAGCAAAGCTTCGGGGATGAGTTCTGTCAGCGCGACGGCGTGATGACGATGATGATGTTATACCGACGCAGGGCTTCGCCTAAGCACTACAACGATATGATCGAGGTGGAATAAGGTGGCAGGGGGCACCGCACACGGCTAAGGAACGATCACGAGGATCAACTTGTGTTTCTTTTTCTGTCTTTGGTGCTAGCCCTGCCCCTCTATTTATATCTTGAGCCCTAGGGTCGAAACTTGGAGTAAAAGTCTCCACAAAGTCGGTTTCACCCGATAGGCAAGAGTCCTTCTCGGACTCCAGGGCCAGACACCAGGGATCCCGGCGTCTGGACCCAGACGCCAGGGACCCTGGCGTCTGGCCCCTGGACTCCGCAAAACTTCCTTTTGCGCTTTCCAAAAACCTTGTGGGCTTTCCCCTTTGGCCCAAATAAAGTGTTCTCGTACCCAAACATTTCGGGAAACATCCGGAACCCCTTCCGGTGATTTCCGGAACCCTTCCGGTGACCAAACACTATTATCATATATATCAAACTTTATCTCCGGACCATTCCGGAGTTCCTCGTCATGTCCGTGATCTCATCTCGGACTCCGAACAACATTCGGTACATCAAAATGCATAAAACTCATAACAACTGTCATCGTAACTTTAAGCGTGCGGACCCTACGGTTCGAGAACAATGTAGACATGACCGAGACACGTCTCCGGTCAATAACCAATAGCGGGACCTGTATGCCCATATTGGCTCCTACATATTCTACGAAGATCTTTATCGGTCAGACCGCATAACAACATACGTTGTTCCCTTTGTCATCGGTATGTTACTTGCCCGAGATTCGATCGTCGGTATCCAATACCTAGTTCAATCTCGTTACCGGCAAGTCTCTTTACTCGTTCCGTAATACATCATCTCACAACTAACATATTAGTTGTAATGCTTGCAAGGCTTATGTGATGTGCATTACCGAGAGGGCCCAGAGATACCTCTCCGACAATCGGAGTGACAAATCCTAATCTCGAAATACGCCAACCCAACATCTACCTTTGGAGACACCTGTAATGCTCCTTTATAATCGCCCAGTTACGTTGTGACGTTTGGTAGCACCCAAAGTGTTCCTCCGGCGAACGGGAGTTGCATAATCTCATAGTCATAGGAACATGTATAAGTCATGAAGAAATCAATAGCAACATACTAAACGATCGGGTGCTAAGCTAATGGAATGGGTCATGTCAATTAGATTATTCAACTAATGATGTGACCTCGTTAATCAAATAGCAACACTTTGTTCATGGTTAGGAAACTTAACCATCTTTGATTAACGAGGTAGTCAAGTAGAGGCATACTAGTGACACTCTGGTTGTCTATGTATTCACACATGTATTATGTTTCCGGTTAATACAATTCTAGCATGAATAATAAACATTCATCATGAAATAAGGAAATAAATAATAACTTTATTATTGCCTCTAGGGCATATTTCCTTCAGTCTCCCACTTGCACTAGAGTCAATAATCTAGATTACATCACCATGTGATTAACATCGATAGTTCACATCATCATGTGATTAACACCCATAGTTCACATCGTCATGTGACCAACACCCAAAGGGTTTACTAGATTCGGTAATCTAGTTCACATCGCTATGTGATTAACACCCAAAGAGTACTAAGGCGTGATCATGTTTTGCTTGTGAGAGAATCTTAGTCAACGGGCCTGCCAAATTCAGATCCGTATGTATTTTGCAAAATTCTATGTCTACAATGCTCTGCACGGAGCTACTCTAGCTAATTGCTCCCACTTTCAATATGTATCCAGATTGAGACTTAGAATCATCTGGATCAGTGTCAAAAACTTGCATCGACGTAACCGTTTACGACGAACCCTTTTGTCACGTCCATAATCGAGAAACATATCCTTATTTTACTAAGGATAATTCTGACTGCTGTCCAGTGATCTACTCCTAGATCACTATTGTACTCCCTTGCCAAATCAGTGCAGGGTATACAATTGATCTGGTATACGGCATGACATACTTTATAGAACCTATGGCCAAGGCATAGGGAATGACTTTCATTCTCTTTCTATCTTCTGCCGTGGTCGGGCTTTGAGTCTTACTCAACTTCACACCTTGTAATACAGGCAAGAACTCTTTCTTTGACCGCTCCATTTTGAACTACTTCAAAATCTTGTCAAGGTATGTACTCATTGAAAAAACTTATCAAACGTCTTGATCTATCTCTATAGATCTTGAAGCTCAATATGTAAGCAGCTTCACCGAAGTCTTTCTTTGAAAAATTCCTTTCAAACACTCCTTTATGCTTTACAGAATAATTCTACATTATTTCCGATCAAAAATATGTCAATCACATATACTTATCAGAAATGTTGTAGTGCTCCCACTCACTTTTCTTGTAAATACAGGCTTCACCGCAAGTCTGTATAAAACTATATGCTTTGATCAACTCATCAAAGCGTATATTCCAACTCCGAGATGCTTGCACCAGTCCATAGATGGATCGCTGGAGCTTGCACATTTTGTTAGCACCTTTCGGATTTGACAAAACCTTCTAGTTGCATCATATACAACTCTTCTTTATTAAATCCATTAAGGAATTCAGTTTTGTTTATCCATTTGCCAGATTTCATAAAATGCGACAATTGCTAACATGATTCGGACAGACTCTAAGCATAGATACGAGTGAGAATCTCTCATCGTAGTCAACACCTTGAACTTGTCGAAAACCTTTTTGTGACAATTCTAGCTTTGTAGATAGTAACACTACTATCAGCGTCTGTCTTCCTCTTGAAGATCCATTTATTTTCTATGGCTTGCCGATCATCGGGCAAATCCATCAAAGTCCATACTTTGTTCTCATACATGGATCATATCTCAGATTTCATGGCCTCAAACCATTTTGCGGAATCTGGGCTCATCATCGCTTCCTCATAGTTCGCAAGTTCGTCATGGTCTAGTAACATGACTTCCAGAACAGGATTACCGTACCACTCTGGTGCGGATCTCACTCTGGTTTGCCTACGAGATTCGGTAGTAACTTGATCTGAAGTTTCATGATCATCATCATTAGCTTCCTCACTAATTGGTGTAGGAGTCACAGGAACAAATTTCTGTGATGAACTACTTTCCAATAAAGGAGAAGGTACAATTACCTTATCAAGTTTTCTACTTTCCTCCCACTCACTTCTTTCAAGAGAAACTCCTTCTCCAGAAAGTTTCCAAATTTAGCAAAAAATCTTGCCTTTAGATCTGTGATAGAAGGTGTAACCAATAGTAACTTTTGGGTATCCTATGAAGACACATTTCTCCGATTTGGGTTCGAGCTTATCAGGTTGAAGCTTTTTCACATAAGCATCGCAGCCCCAAACTTTCAGAAACGACAACTTTGGTTTCTTGCCAAACCACAGTTCATAAGGCGTCGTCTCAACGGATTTTGATGGTGCCCTATTTAACGTGAATGAAGCTGTCTCTAATGCATAACCCCAAAACGATAGTGGTAGATCGGTAAGATACATCATAGATTGCACTATATCCAATAAAGTACGGTTATGACATTCGGACACACCATTACATTGTGGTGTTCCAGGTGGCATGAGTAGTGAAACTATTTCACATTGTTTTTAACTGAAGGCCAAACTCGTAACTCAAATACTCTTCTCTACGATCAGATCGTAGAAACTTTATTTTCTTGTTACGATGATTTTTCACTTCACTCTGAAATTCTTTGAACTTTTCAAATGTTTCAGACTTATGTTTCATCAAGTAGATATACTCATATCTGCTCAAATCATCTGTGAAGATCAGAAAATAATGATACTTGTCGCGAGCCTCAATATTTATCGGACCACATACATCAGTATGTATGATATCCAACAAATCTTGTTGCTCGCTCCATTGTTCCGAAGAACAGAGTCTTAGTCATCTTGCCCATGAGGCATGGTTCGCAAGCATCAACTGATTCATAATCAAGTGATTCCAAAAGCCCATCAGCATGGAGTTTCTTCATGCATTTTACACCAATATGACCTAAACGGCAGTGCTACAAATAAGTTGCACTATCATTATTAACTTTGCATCTTTTGGTTTCAATATTATGATTATGTGCATCACTACGATCGAGATCCAACGAACTATTTTCATTGGGTGCGTAACCATATAAGGTTTTATTCATGTAAACAGAACAACAATTTATTCTCTTACTTAAATGAATAACCGTATTACAATAAACATGATCAAATCATATTCATGCTCAACGCAAACACCAAATAACACTTATTTAGGTTCAACACTAATCCCGAAATTATAGGGAGTGTGTGATGATGATCATATCAATCTTGGAACCACTTCCAACACACATCGTCACTTCACCCTTAACTAGTCTCTGTTTATTCTGCAACTCCCGTTTCGAGTTACTAATCTTAGCAACTGAACTAGTATCAAATACTGAGGGTTTGCTATAAACACTAGTAAAGTACACATCAATAACATGTATATCAAATATACTTATGTTCACTTTGCCATCCTTCTTATCCGCCAATCACTTGGGGTAGTTCCGCTTCCAGTGACCAGTCCCTTTGCAGTAGAAGTACTTAGTCTCAGGCTTAGGATCAGACTTGGGCTTCTTCACTTGAGCAGCAACTTGCTTGCAGTTCTTCTTGAAGTTCCCCTTCTTCCCTCTGCCCTTTTCTTGAAACTAGTGGTCTTGTCTACCATCAACACTTGATGTTTTCCTCGATTTCTACCTTCGTCAATTTCCACATTACGAAGAGCTTGGGAATCGTTTCCGTTATCCCTTGCATATCATAGTTCATCACGAAGTTCTACTAACTTGGTGATGGTGACTAGAGAATTCTGTCAATCACTATCTTATCTGGAAGATTAACTCCCACTTGATTCAAGCGATTGTAGTACCCAGACAATCTGAGCACATGCTCACTCGTTGAGCGATTCTCCTCCATCTTTTAGCTATAGAACTTGTTGGAGACTTCATATCTCTCAATTCGGGTATTTGCTTGAAATATTAACTTCAACTCCTGGAACATCTCATATGGTCCATGACGTTCAAAACGTCTTTGAAGTCCCGATTCTAAGCCGTTAAGCATGGTGCACTAAACTATCAAGTAGTCATCATATTGAGCTAGCCAAACGTTCATAACGTCTGCATCTGCTCCTGCAATAGGTCTGTCACCTAGCGGTGCATCAAGGACATAATTCTTCTGTGCAGCAATGAGGATAAACCTCAGATCACGGATCCAATCCGCATCATTGCTACTAACATCTTTCAACACAATTTTCTCTAGGAACATATCAAAATAAACATATGAAAGCAACAACGCGAGCTATTGATCTACAACATAGATATGCTAATACTACCAGGACTAAGTTCATGATAAATTAAAGTTCAGTTAATCATATTACTTAAGAACTCCCACTTAGATAGACATCCCTCTAATCCTCTAAGTGATTACGTGATCCAAATCAACTAAACCATGTCCGATCATCACGTGAGATGGAGTAGTTTCATTGGTGAACATCACTATGTTGATCATATCTACTATATGATTCACGCTCGACCTTTCGGTCTCCGTGTTCCGAGGCCATATCTGTATATGCTTGGCTCGTCAAGTATAACCTGAGTATTTCGCGTGTGCAACAGTTTTGCACCCGTTGTATTTGAACGTAGAACCTATCACACCCGATCATCACGTGGTGTCTCAGCACGAAGAACTTTCGCAACGGTGCATACTCAGGGAGAACACTTCTTGATAATTTAGTGAGAGATCATCTTATAATTCTACCGTCAATCAAAGCAAGATAAGATGCATAAAAGGATAAACATCACATGCAATCAATATAAGTGATATGATATGGCCATCATCATCTTGTGCTTGTGATCTCCATCTTCGAAGCACCATCGTGATCACCATCGTCACCGGCACGACACCTTGATCTCCATCGTAGCATTGTTGTCGTCTCGCCAATCTTATGCTTCCATGACTATCGCTACCGCTTAGTGATAAAGTAAAGCCTTACATCGCGATTGCATTGCATACAATAAAGCGACAACCATATGGCTCCTGCCAGTTGCCGATAACTCGGTTACAAAACATGATCATCTCATACAATAAAATTTAGCATCATGTCTTGGCCATATCACATCACAACATGCCCTGCAAAAACAAGTTAGACGTCCTCTACTTTGTTGTTGCAAGTTTTACGTGGCTGCTACGGGCTTAAGCAAGAACCAATCTCACCTACGCATCAAAACCACAACGATAGTTTGTCAATTTGACTCCGTTTTAACCTTCGCAAGGACCGGGCGTAGCCACACTCGGTTCAACTAAAGTTGGAGAAATAGTCACCCGCAAGCCACCTATGTGCAAAGCACGTCGGGAGAACCGGTCTCGCGTAAGTGTACGCGTAATGTCGGTCCGGGCTGCTTCATCCAACAATACCACCGAACCAAAGTATGACATGCTGGTAGGCAGTATGACTTATATCGCCCACAACTCACTTGTGTTCTACTCGTGCATATAACATCAAACCATAAAACCTAGGCTCGGATGCCACTGTTGGGGAACGCAGTAATTTCAAAAAATTTCCTACGCACACGCAAGATCATGGTGATGCATAGCAACGAGAGGGGAGAGTATGATCTATGTACCCAACGCAGACCGACTGCGGAGCGCTGACACAACGTAGAGGAAGTAGTCATACGTCTTCTTCCCGATCCGACCGATCCAAGCACCGTTACTCCGGCACCTCCGAGTTCTTAGCACACGTACAGCTTGATGACGCTCCCCGGGCTCCGATCCAGCAAAGCTTCGGGGATGAGTTCCGTCAGCGCGATGGCGTGATGACGATGATGATGTTATACCGACGCAGGGCTTTGCCTAAGCACTACAACGATATGATCGAGGTGGAATAAGGTGGCAGGGGGCACCGCACACGGCTAAGGAACGATCACGAGGATCAACTTGTGTTTCTTTTTCTGTCTTTGGTGCTAGCCCTGCCCCTCTATTTATATCTTGAGCCCTGGGGTCGAAACTTGGAGTAAAAGTCTCCACAAAGTCGGTTTCACCCGATAGGCAAGAGTCCTTCTCGGACTCCAGGGCCAGACGCCAGGGATCCCGGCGTCTGGACCCAGACGCCAGGGACCCTGGCGTCTGGCCCCTGGACTCCGCAAAACTTCCTTTTGCGCTTTCCAAAAACCTTGTGGGCTTTCCCCTTTGGCCCAAATAAAGTGTTCTCATACCCAAACATTTCGGGAAACATCCGGAACCCCTTCCGGTGATTTCCGGAACCCTTCCGGTGACCAAACACTATTATCATATATATCAAACTTTATCTCTGGACCATTCCGGAGTTCCTCGTCATGTCCGTGATCTCATCTCGGACTCCGAACAACATTCGGTACATCAAAATGCATAAAACTCATAACAACTGTCATCGTAACTTTAAGCGTGCGGACCCTACGGTTCGAGAACAATGTAGACATGACCGAGACACGTCTCCAGTCAATAACCAATAGCGGGACCTAGATGCCCATATTGGCTCCTACATATTCTACGAAGATCTTTATCGGTCAGACCGCATAAAAACATACGTTGTTCCCTTTGTCATCGGTATGTTACTTGCCCGAGATTCGATCGTCGGTATCCAATACCTAGTTCAATCTCATTACCAGCAAGTCTCTTTACTCGTTCCATAATACATCATCTCACAACTAACATATTAGTTGTAATGCTTGCAAGGCTTATGTGATGTGCATTACCGAGAGGGCCCAGAGATACCTCTCCGACAATCGGAGTGACAAATCCTAATCTCGAAATACGCCAACCCAACATCTACCTTTGGAGACACCTATAATGCTCCTTTATAATCACCCAGTTACGTTGTGACGTTTGGTAGCACCCAAAGTGTTCCTCCGGCAAACGGGAGTTGCATAATCTCATAGTCATAGGAACATGTATAAGTCATGAAGAAATCAATAGCAACATACTAAACGATCGGGTGCTAAGCTAATGGAATGGGTCATGTCAATCAGATCATTCAACTAATGATGTGACCTCGTTAATCAAATAACAACACTTTGTGCATGGTTAGGAAACATAACCATCTTTGATTAACGAGCTAGTCAAGTAGAGGCATACTAGTGACACTCTGGTTGTCTATGTATTCACACATGTATTATGTTTCCGGTTAATACAATTCTAGCATGAATAATAAACATTCATCATGAAATAAGGAAATAAATAATAACTTTATTATTGCCTCTAGGGCATATTTCCTTCAATAATATGCAAGGGATGAATAAGACTATTCCCGAGCTCTTCGCGATGCTAAAGGCCGCGGAGGTAGAAATCAAGAGGGAGCATCAAGTGTTGATGGTCAATAAGACCACCAGTTTCTAGAAAAAGGGCAAAGGGAAGAAGAAGGGGAACTTCAAGAAGAACATCAAACAAGTTGCTGCTCAGGAGAAGAAACCCAAGTCTGGACCTAAGCCTGAGACTGAGTGCTTCTACTGCAAGCAGACTGGTCACTGGAAGCGGAACTGCCCCAAGTATTTGGCGGATAAGAAGGATGGCAAAGTGAACAAAGGTATATGTTATATACATGTTATTGATGTGTACCTTACTAATGCTCGCAGTAGCACCTGGGTATTTGATACTGGTTCTGTTGCTAACATTTGCAACTCGAAATAGGGGCTACGGATTAAGCGAATATTGGCTAAGGACGAGGTGACGATGCGCGTGGGAAATGGTTCCAAAGTCGATGTGATCGCGGTCGGCACGCTACCTCTACATCTACCTTCGGGATTAGTATTAGACCTAAATAATTGTTATTTGGTGCTAGCGTTGAGCATGAACATTATATCTGGATCTTGTTTGATGCGAGACGGTTATTCATTTAAATCAGAGAATAATGGTTGTTCTATTTATATGAGTAATATCTTTTATGGTCATGCACCCTTGAAGAGTGGTCTATTTTTGCTAAATCTCGATAGTGGTGATACACCTATTCATAATATTGAAGCCAAAAGATGCAGAGTTAATAATGATAGTGCACCTTATTTTTGGCACTGCCATTTAGGTCATATCGGAGTAAAGCGCATGAAGAAACTCCATACTGATGGACTTTTGGAACCACTTGATTATGAATCACTTGGTACTTGTGAACCATGCCTCATGGGCAAGATGACTAAAACACCGTTCTCCAGAACTATGGAGAGAGCAAAAAATTTGTTGGAGATCATACATACAAATGTATGTGGTCCAATGAATGTTGAGGCTCGTGGCGGATATCGTTATTTTCTCACCTTCACAGATGATTTAAGCAGATATGGGTATATCTACTTAATGAAACATAAGTCTGAAACATTTGAAAAGTTTAAAGAATTTCAGAGTGAAGTTGAAAATCATCGTAACAAGAAAATAAAGTATCTACGATCTGATCGTGGAGGAGAATATTTGAGTTATGAGTTTGGTCTTCATTTGAAACAATGCAGAATAGTTTCACAACTCACGCCACCTAGAACACCACAGCGTAATGGTGTGTCCGAATGTCGTAATCATACTTTACTAGATATGGTGCGATCTATGATGTCTCTTACTGATTTACCGCTATCATTTTGGGGATATGCTTTAGAGACGACCGCATTCACCTTAAATAGGGCACCATCGAAATCCGTTGAGACGACGCCTTATGAACTATGGTTTGGTAAGAAACCAAAGTTGTCGTTTCTGAAAGTTTGGGGCTGCGATGCTTATATGAAAAAGCTTCAACCTGATAAGCTCAAACCCAAATCAGAGAAATGTGTCTTCATAGGATACCCAAAGGAGACTATTGGGTACACCTTCTATCACAGATCCGAAGGCAAGACTTTTGTTGCTAAATTCGGAGTTTTTCTAGAGAAGGAGTTTCTCTCGAAAGAAGTGAGTGGGAGGAAAGTAGAACTTGATGAGGTAACTGTACCTGCTCCCTTATTGGAAAGTAGTTCATCACAGAAAACGGTTTCTGCGACTCCTACACCAATTAGTGAGGAAGTTAATGATGATGATCATGAAACTTTAGATCAAGTTGTTACTGAACCTCGTAGGTCAACCAGAGTAAGATCCGCACCAGAGTGGTACGATAATCCTGTTCTGGAAGTTATGTTACTAGACCATGACGAACCTACGAACTATGAAGAAGCAATGGTGAGCCCAGATTCCGCAAAATGGCTTGAGGCCATGAAATCTGAGATGGGATCCATGTATGAGAACAGAGTGTGGACTTTGGTTGACTTTCCCGTTGATCGGCAAGCAATTGAGAATAAATGGATCTTCAAGAAGACTGATGCTGACGGTAATGTTACTGTCTATAAAGCTCGACTTGTTGCAAAAGGTTTTTGACAAGTTCAAGGGATTGACTATGATGAGACCTTCTCACCCGTAGCGATGCTTAAGGCTGTCCGAATCATGTTAGCAATTGCCACATTTTATGATTATGAAATTTGGCAAATGGATGTCAAAACTGCATTCCTGAATGGATTTCTGAAAGAAGAGTTGTATATGATGCAACCAAAAGGTTTTGTCAATCCAAAGGGAGCTAACAAAGTGTGCAAGCTCCAGCAATCCATTTATGGACTGGTGCAAGCCTCTCGGAGTTGGAATAAACACTTTGATAGTGTGATCAAAGCATTTGGTTTTATAAAATTTTTTGGAGAAGCCTGTATTTACAAGAGAGTGAGTGGGAGCTCGGTAGCATTTTCGATATTATATGTAGATGACATATTGTTGATCGGAAATGATACTAAATTTTTGAATAGCATAAAAGGATACTTGAATAAGAATTTTTCAATGAAAGACCTTGGTGAAGCTGCTTACATATTGGGCATCAAGATCTATAGAGATAGATCAAGACGCTTAATTGGACTTTCACAAAGCACATACCTTTACAAAGTTTTGAAAAAGTTCAAAATGGATCAAGCAAAGAAAGGGTTCTTGCCTGTGTTATAAGGTGTGAAGTTGAGTAAGACTCAATGCCCGACCACTGCAAAAGATAGAGAGAAGATGAAAGATGTTCCCTATGCTTCATCCATAGGCTCTATCATGTATGCAATGCTGTGTACCAGACCTGATGTGTGCCTTGCTATAAGTCTAGCAGGGAGGTACCAAAGTAATCCAGGAGTGGATCACTGGACAGCGGTCAAGAACATCCTGAAATACCTGAAAATCACTAAGGATATGTTTCTCGTTTATGGAGGTGACAAAGAGCTCATCGTAAATGGTTACATTGACGCAAGCTTTGACACTGATCTGGACGATTCTAAATCGCAAACCGGATACGTGTTTATATTAACCGGTGGAGCTGTCAGTCGGTGCAGTTCTAAACAAAGCGTCGTGGCGGGATCTACGTGTGAAGCAGAGTACATAGCTGCTTTAGAAGCAGCAAATGACGGAGTCTGGATGAAGGAGTTCATATCCGATCTAGGTGTCATACCTAGTGCATCGGGTCCAATGAAAATCTTTTGTGACAATACTGGTGCAATTGCCTTGGCGAAGGAATCCAGATTTCACAAGAGAACCAAGCACATCAAGAGACGCTTCAATTCCATCCGGGATTTAGTCCAGGTGGGAGACATAGAACTTTGCAAGATACATAAAGATCTGAATGTTGCAGACCCGTTGACTAAGCCTCTTCCACGAGCAAAACTTGATCAGCACCAAGGCTCCATGGGTGTTAGAATCATTACTATGTAATCTAGATTATTGACTCTAGTGCAAGTGGGAGACTGAAGGAAATATGCCCTAGAGGCAATGATAAAGTTATTATTTATTTCCTCATTTCATGATAAATGTTTATTATTCATGCTAGAATTGTATTAACCGGAAACATAATACATGTGTGAATACATAGACAAACAAAGTGTCACTAGTATGCCTATACTTGACTAGCTCGTTGATCAAAGATGGTTAAGTTTCCTAACCATAGACATGAGTTGTCATTTGATTAATGGGATCACATCATTAGGAGAATGATGTGATTGACTTGACCCATTCCGTTAGCTGAGCACTTGATCATTTAGTTTGTTGCTATTGCTTTCTTCATGACTTATACATGTTCATATGACTATGAGATTATGCAACTCCTGTTTACCGGAGGAACACTTTGTGTGCCACCAAACATCACAATGTAACTGGGTGATTATAAAGGTTCTCTATAGGTGTCTCCAAAGGTACTTGTTGGGTTGGCGTATTTCGAGATTAGGATTTGTCACTCCAATTGTCGGGGAGGTATCTCTGGGCCCACTCGGTAATGCACATCACTATAAGCCTTGCAAGCATTGCAACTAATGAGTTAGTTGCGGGATGATGTATTATGGAATGAGTAAAGAGACTTGCCGGTAACGAGATTGAACTAGGTATTGAGATACCGACGATCGAATCTCGGGCAAGTAACATACCGATGACAAAGGGAACAACGTATGTTGTTATGCGGTCTGACCGATAAAGATCTTCGTAGAATATGTAGGAGCCAATATGGGCATCCAGGTCCCACTATTGGTTATTGACCAGAGAGGTGTCTCGGTCATGTCTACATAGTTCTCGAACCCGTAGGGTCCGCACGCTTAATGTTCGTTGGCGATATAGTACTATATGAGTTATGTATGTTGGTGACCGAATGTTGTTCGTAGTCCGGGATGAGATCACGGACATGACGAGGAACTCCGGAATGGTCCGGAGATAAAGTTTGATATATGGGATAATAGTGTTTGGTCACCGTAAGGGTTTCGGAATTCACCGGAAGGGGTTCCGGATGTTTCCCGAAATGTTTGGGTACGAGAACACTTTATTTGGGCCAAATGGGAAAACCCACAAGGTTTTTGGAAATCGCAAAAGGAAGTTTTGCGAACTCCAGGGGCCAGACGGCAGGATCCCTGGCGTCTGTGTCCAAATGCCGGGAACCCTGGCGTCTTGCCCTGGAGTCCGAGAAGGACTCTTGCCTTTCGGGTGAAACCTACTTTGTGGAGGCTTTTACTCCAAGTTTCGACCCCAAGGCTCAACATATAAATAGAGGGGTAGGGCTAGCACCCAAGACACATCAAGAAACACCAAGCCGTGTGCCGGCAACCCCGTCCCCTCTAGTTTATCCTCCATCCTAGTTTTCGTAGTGCTTAGGCGAAGCCCTGTGGAGATTATTCTTCACCAACACCGTCACCATGCCGTCATGCTGCCGGAACTCATCTACTACTTCGCCCCTCTTGCTGGATCGAGAAGGCGAGGACGTCACCGAGCCAAACGTGTGCAAAACTCGGAGGTGTCGTGCTTTCGGTACTTGGATCGGTGGGATCATGAAGACATACGACTACATCAACCGCGTTGATATAACGCTTCCACGAATGGTCTACGAGGGTACATAGACAACACTCTCCCCTCTCGTTGCCATGCATCACCATGATCTTGCGTGTGCGTAGGAATTTTTTTGAAATTACTACGTTCCCCTTCACATCATCCTCCATGTCATCATCAACATTTGCTTCTTTAACAACGGGGGCTACATCATCTGGCACTAATGGAGGCTCTCCCTCGCGTCGTTCGCTATCACTCACCACGACAAGTGCAGGTAATGTGGTAGGTGGGGTGGTGTTCATAGCTTCTTGAGACGGTGGTGTTGGCGTGATACTGGGAGCCTTGAGACGAAGAGACTTGGGCCAAGGCAAGAACCAGCTCTTGCATGCGCCAATCATCTTAGGGGTCTCGTCGTCATCGACTGGTACCAGAGGAGGCAAATCCTCGAAGCCCGTGAAGACACTGGCCACGTTAACCTTGAAGACACCATCGGGCATCTCTCGGTTGTGGAACATGCGGTCCTTTGGCTTCACGATCGTTGCCTTTCCCACGGCCACCTTCTGGCCCTTGATGTCATAGAGTAGGGTGCATGGGGTGTCGTCGGCCTACAAAGGAGACATGTCTGCGACGTCAAACATCTGAAAGGCAACTGAAACAGAAGATTATAGACATGCTGGTGAAAAGGGTATGATGTGTAATTACTGTGAGGGCGTCGAGCTCAGCCAGCGATGAAGGCCCACCGACCATGCAAGAGACGGAGGTCGGGCTGCTATGAACAGGAGCGGGGCCTTTTGCAGTTGCTTGAGCAGGTGCTGGTGCTCTAGTGTTCACCGAATTGCTCCCGACAAAGCTGGGAAGGGGAAAGTCCTCCGGCTGTGCATTTGGATTGTTCTTCATGAAATCCCATAGTGCCGGAAGCAAGCTGACCACCGCGTCAGTGATCGCTGCAGAGACGGCCCCGAGAAACTCTTCTTTGGTCTCAGCTTTGGTCTTATCAACCGCAATCTTGACCTTCTCTTCGATGCTCTACTGAGTGAAGACCGAGCGTCTCTTCCTTCTTTCCTCCAGCTCCTCGGGGTAGCATGTCTTCCATGAAGCACCATCTCCGACGTCGTGCACACATCCATAGGACGACGGCTTGTCCACCGGGACCTTCTTCAGTATGTTCATGGCCCGGTTGAATGGGGTGTCCCACTTGGGCCTCGCCGACGACTATGACGACTCGTCACTTTCGGCTGCCTTTTGGTGCTGCTCTTTCTGCAAAAGGAACATGGATGGTTTACTAATGTGACAAAACTTGCAATCGAATTGATTGGAAGCTATAATATGTTAATGTGGTAATATAGCAATTACCAGAAGTCTCATGAAGTCCCTCGTGATCGGGTCCATGTGAAAGAGCTTTTTTTCTTTGTCCCACTTATACCAGGCCCTGATCCAGTCATGCTCCAGCGGGTTGGTGAACTCCGCCAAGGGGTCTGGGATTCCGTGACTTTCACGTTCGGCGGCCTCCTTGGCCCATACGGCCCTCTTCCCCTCATAACCACGGCTTCCGAGGCGGTGGGGAGGCGTGTTCCTGGCCTGGAGCACCTTGCTACCTCTTGAGCATGCGTTGGTTTTCCCTTGAAGAGGAAAGGGTGATGCAACAAAACAATGTAAGTATTTCCCTCAGTTTTTGAGAACCAAGGTATCAATCCAGTAGGAGACCACACGCGAGTCACCTTGTACCTACACAAACAAATAAGAACCTCGCAACCAACGCGATAAAGGGGTTGTCAATCCGTTCACGGTCACTTGCAAGAGTGAGATCTGATAGAGATAATAATAAGATAAATATTTTTGGTATTTTTATGATATAGATTGAAAGTAAAGATTGCAAAAATAAATGGTGCCAGAAATAGCTAGTTGATGGAAGATTAATATGATGGAAGATAGACCCGGGGGCCATAGGTTTCACTAGTGGCTTCTCTCAAGATAGCATAAGTATTACGGTGGGTGAACAAATTACTGTCGAGCAATTGATAGAATTGAGCATTGTTATGAGAATATCTAGGTATGATCATGTATATAGGCATCACGTCCGTGACAAGTAGACTGACTCCTGCCTGCATCTACTACTATTACTCCACACATCGACCGCTATCCAGCATGCATCTAGAGTATTAAGTTCATAAGAACGGAGTAACGCTTTAAGCAAGATGACATGATGTAGAGGGATAAACTCATGCAATATGATATAAACCCCATCTTTTATCCTCGATGGCAACAATACAATACGTGTTGTTTCCCCTACTATCACTGGGATTGAGCACCGCAAGATTGAACCCAAAGCTAAGAACTTCTCCCATTGCAATAAAGATCAATCTAGTAGGACAAACCAAACTGAAAATTTGAAGAGACTTGCAAAGATAACCGATCATACATAAAAGAATTCAGAGAAGATTCAAATATTGTTCATAGATAATCTTGATCATAAACCCACAATTCATCGAATCTCAAAAAACACACCGCAAAAGAAGATTACATCGAATAGATCTCCAAGAGAATCGAGGAGAACTTTGTATTGAGATCCAAAGAGAGAGAATAAGCCATCTAGCTAATAACTATCGACCCAAAGGTCTGAGGTAATCTACTCACACATCATCGGAGAGGCTATGGTGTTGATGTAGAAGCCCTCCGTGATCAATGCCCCCTCTGGCGGAGCGCCGGAAAAGGCCCCAAGATGGGATCTCACGGGTACAGAAGGTTGCGGCGGTGGAATTAGGTTTTCGTGGTGCTCCTCGATGTTTTCAGGGTACGTAGGTATATATAGGAGGAAGTAGGTCGGTGGAGCCACGAGGGGCCCACGAGGGTGGAGGGTGCGCCCAGGGGGGGTAGGCGCACCCCCTGCCTCGTGGCCTCATCGTTGGTTGCTTGACGTCCACTCCAAGTCCTCTAGATCACATTTGTTCAAAAAATCACGCTCCCGAAGGTTTCATTCCGTTTGGACTCCGTTTAATATTCTTTTTCTGCGAAACACTGAAATAGGAAAAAAAATAATTTGGGCTGGGCGTCCGGTTAATAGGTTAGTCCCAAAAATAATATAAAAGTGTATAAATAAGCCCATTAAACATCCAAAACAGAATATATAATAGCATGGAGCAATAAAAAATTATCGATACGTTGGAGACGTATCACGCCTTCATTTTCTTCGACTTTGCCTTGACTTCTTCTTTAGCACTATTCTCCTTGAATTTTGCAAAGTCCTCTTCCTTTATTGACAGATTGTCTGCATAAATCTTGGACCATGGTTCATTCTTCGCAATCGCTTTTTTCACCAGAACTTTCCAGGCGGACAAGTCATTGGTGAACGTCACCTTCGCCTTGTCGTTTATCTTTGTCATGGCGATGTCTTTCCACGGATCTTCATATTCTTTTTCATTGCAGACGGGGAACAAGAACCTATTTTGAAACTTCTTTAGAAGCATCTTCTCCATATGTGGTATCTTCCTCAACCTCTCGTCGTCGATGTTGGCGGTTTCCCCGAGGATGCATCCAAGTTGATTGCCCCAGCACGAGCGCGCTTCCTCAGGCATCGTTGGCTCAAACTTCTTGGGGTGCATCTCCGTGACCACAATTTGTCCGATGCCAAGCTCGTTTCGTCTTCGTGTCCTCTTCTTCTTCGGTGCTTTACCGGCTACGACAACATCGTTGCCGGTCTCGGGGGTGGTGTCTGTGCCGGTGCCAGTGTCGGTGTCGGGGTTGGTGCCACTGCCGCCACCATGCAACCCCATCTGGTGTTGGTCCAGGTAATTGAAATAGTGATTTGCTGCCTCGATGGGGTCTTCAAGGCGAGCAGAACCACCCGCGACTTCGGCGTCGGTAGACATGTTTCCTATTCAAAAATTGTAAATAACAGATATAACAAAAATGAAAAAGGGGCCTATATTTGGTCGGAATGTTGATTCATTCCCCTTCCGGCAAATTCCGGGTACTCCATATGTCCTAGTTTCTAGCACAAGTCATGCAGAAAATCACGTAAATTTTTGGCATGACCTTTGCTAAAAAGTGGACATATGGAGCGCCTGAAATTTGCCGGAACGGAAATGAATCAACATTCCGGCAAAACATAGGCCACTCAGATATTTTTCGACATTCAACCAACATTGCAAAATCATATAACACCAATGACATATTCAATGACATATCAGCATCATAGGAGCACATAGTGAAATGACCTCACTAAACATTGCAAAATAGTGGTCTTTCCAAAAACCAAAAACCTTTGCAAAATGATATCACTAAACATTTTCTACTATTCCTTATTTATAGGAAGGGAGCTACTATTTTTTGCTACTGTTTTAGATTTATAGCTATTTTATATACCTACAAAAATTGCCTAGCTAATTTTAATTTATAGCTATTTTATATACCTACAAAATTTGCTACTATTTTTATAGCTAATTTTTTTTATTTTTAGCTATAATGCTACTGTTTTTTATTAATAGCTATTTTTTTTTGCTAATTTACCTAAATTAGCTACCACCGTAAACTAAATTTGCTAGTGCCCTAAACAAATTTGCTACTGCCCTAAGTAAACAAATTTGCTACTGCCCTAAACTAACTAGGGTTCGTCTCCTAGGTTTCATCTGAACTAACTAGAGAGAGCAGAGAGTAGAGAGAGGGGGAGGTGGGGGAAGGGGGTACCTGAAGGGCAGAGAGCAGGGGGAGAGGTGGCCGGAGCGGTGGCGGCACGGACGAGGAGGCTGGAACAGCAGCAACGCAGAAGAGGAGGCTGAAGCGGTGTCGGCGCGAACAAGGAGGAGGTCGGAGTGGTGGGCATAGGCGACGATGGCGGGTAGGGGCCGAGGTGCGATGACGGCGGGCAGGGGCCGAGGTGCGACGACGGCGGGCAGGGGCGACGGCGGAGAGAGGGAGGGGGGAAAGGGACTTGGTGAAATTTTGAGCCTGCGCGGCGGGGGGTGGGGGGGTTAACTCAAAATAGAGGTAGTGCTAGTTTAGAATCCAGCGCTATAGCTAACTTAGCTATAGCGCTTGTCCTAAACAAGCGCTACCACTAACTGTTACAATTTCTATTTTTAAATTCTAAAATACTTAGCTATAGTAGTAGCGCTGGTTCAGGATCCAGCGCTTGTAACACCCCGGATGTAACTTTCCCTATTTGTACTCCAACTCTTGCCGTTTCCGGCGTTAAGTTAATTTATTCTCTCGGGTTCGGGTTTTTGTCTCCGTGTGTTGTTATCATTGTCATGCATCTCATATCATGTCATCATGTGCATTGCATTTGCATACGTGTTCGTCTCATGCATTCGAGCATTTTCCCCGTTGTCCGTTTTGCATTCCGGCGCTTCGTTCTCCTCCGGTGGTCATTTCTAGCTTTCTTTCATGTGTGGGGATTAAACATTTCCGGATTGGACCGAAACTTGCCAAGCGGCCTTGGTTTACTACCGTAGACCGCCTGTCAAGTTTCGTGCCATTTGGACTTCGTTTGATACTCCAACGGTTAACCGAGGGACCGAAAAGGCCTCGTGTGTGTTGCAGCCCAACACCCCTTCAATTTGGCCCAAAACCCACCAAACTCTGCTCCATGTCCTAGAGCGTTCGATCACGATCGCGTGGTCAAAAACAACACCTCATTTGGACTCTCCTAGCTCCCTCTATGCCTATATATACACCCCCATTCCAATTCGCGGATCCTCTCCCCCCTAACCCTAAAAAAAATCTCAGATCCGCCACTCCGGACGTGTCCGGGCAGAGCCGGACAACGTCCGCCGCCACCGCCGCCCAGCCAGGACACGCCACGTGGCGCCCGGCGCCCGCCGCCGCCGCGGCCCGCAGGGGCCCGAGGCCGGCCCTCCCGTGCCGCCTCCCGAGCCGAGCCCCGCGCCGCCTTCCGCCTCCCCAACGCCCCCCGCGCTCCGCCGCCCACTGCCCTTCTCCGCCGGAGCCGGCAGCCGCGCCGCCCGCGCCGGCCGGAGCTCGCCGCTCCGTCGCGGGACTCCGCCGACCGGAGCCGGGCCCGGCGCCGCCAGCCGCCGCCCCCACCGACCGGCCTCGCCTCCCCTCTTCTCCCCGCCGACCACCACGGCGCCATCGCCGGCGACCTCGGCTCCGGCGTGAACAGTGCCGCCGCCACCTCGGCTCCGACGTGAACAGTGCCCCGAAACCCTAGATCTGATCCGGGGTAGTTTTTTTTCACCAAGTCCCAGAATTTTTAGTTCATATGCCCATGTTCGCGGCTCCGTAACTTTACATCCGTAGCTCCGATTCATGCATATAGCATATCAAAATGTTCATCTCAGAGGGTACATCATTTCATTCCATTGCATCATTTTCATTTGAGCTCATATTGATGCCCTAAATGCTGTTAGAAGAGGGCTACTTGAGTTAATTGTCAAATCTGTTACTCCGTTTAGCACTTTTGTCATTTTTGCCATGATTATTGTGTGCATGATATGCCCATGAGTTCTTCATATGTTTTGTTAAGGGTTTTGTCGTCCTTCCAGAGGTGCAACCCATGTATTTTTAGGATGTGTGTGGTGACTTGTGAAAGCTTGCAAAGTGGTGTACTTGCTAATTCTGTTTTCAGGGACTTTGTGATTTTACTAAGTGCTGGGATTGTTTATCTCATGATGCCATATGTTCATGTTGTTTCCTAGTGATCCGTGCCTCTTTTGAGGATGATCAGTAAAGGAGTTTTGTTAATATTGTAGTGCTCTATCCATCCACGTCTTTGTTTGCAATTATGGAGCACCCTAGCTTGAGTCAATCGAGCTCTACTTTTGCTTCGTTGCGAATCTGGGCAGATCGTCAACTTGTTTGCGATTTTGCCGGTGATGTTGTAGTTGATCCGTGCATAATATGCTATTGTCCTTTCCATGTCTAGCTGGAATTTTGTGCCTTCTTGATGGGTGTATGCTTGTCTTGCCATGAATTGCACCGTAGGGAGTGCATTGAGCTCGTAAACATACCTTCGTGAGTTATGTTTCAGCATGTCCCAGTTTTCACTAAGTCTAAAAACTGATTATGTTTTTGCTATGTTCGTGTGCTTGTTAGTATATTTTGTGATCCCTTTTGGCTCAAGGTCACTAAGGGACTTTTGTTAAGCTTGTTGAGTAGCTCCATGACATGTCTTTCTTTGTCATGTTCAGGTCCTGTAGCATGTTGTTTTGTTGCTCCGAAGAGGGCTATATGATCTGAAATTCCAGACAAGTGTTAATTTCACTAAGTCTGAGATCTGTTTTACCATTTGCGTTTTTGCCATGCTTGTTTGAACCTATTAATGGATGATTTGGCCGTAGCTCAGTGCTAGACTTTTGTTAAGCATCTTGTGTGCATACCTGCCATGTATTTGGTTGTCATGTTTGGGTGCTGTAGCATGTTCATTTCATTGCATTTAGATGCCTACTTGCTGTAAATCGCAGACCGGTGTCATTTTTGAATCGCTTGCCATTTCCAAACCGTAACTCCGATTCCGGCGTTCTTTATATCGTTTTCAAGCGATTTCATCTCATCTTTCCAGTGACACACTTGGATTTCCATGTTGAGGCCAGGTTCATGCATTTCCTGTCATATCTTGCATTTTGCATCCCGCATAGCATATCATCTTTGCATCGTGTTGTTTGAGTTTGCACATGGTTGATTGTATCCTTGTTGCTTGTTTGTCTTGTTTGGGTAGAGCCGGGAGACGAGTTCGCTAACGAGGAGCCCGCTGAGTTTGCTTTCGAGGATCCAGTCAACTTTGACAACTGTGTAGGCAAGATGATCATACCCTCGAAATCACCACTATCTTTGCTATGCTAGTTTGCTCGCTCTTTTGCTATGCCAATGCTACGATGCCTACCACTTGCTTGCAAGCCTCCCAAATTGCCATGTCAAACCTCTAACCCACCATTGTCCTAGCAAACCATTGATTGGCTATGTTACCGCTTTGCTCAGCCCCTCTTATAGCGTTGCTAGTTGCAGGTGAAGATTGAAGGTCGTTCCTTGTTGGAACATTTATTTACTTGTTGGGATATCATTATATTGCTATGTTATCTTAATGCATCTATATACTTGGTAAAGGGTGGAAGGCTCGGCCTCTCGCCTAATGTTTTGTTCCACTCTTGCCGCCCTAGTTTCCGTCATATCTGTGTTATGTTCCCGGATTTTTTTGCGTTCCTTACGCGGTTGGGTTATAATGGGAACCCCTTGATATTTCGCCTTGATTAAAGCTTTTCCAGCAATGCCCAACATTGGTCTTACCATTTTCCACCTAGCCTCTTTTTCCCTTGGGTTTCCGGAGCTCGAGGGTCATCTTATTTAACCCCCCCGGGCCAGTGCTCCTCTGAGTGTTGGTCCGACCGAGTAGAATGCGGGGCCACCTCGGGGCAACTTGAGGGTTGGTTTTACTCGTAGGATGTCTCATCTGAGTGTGCCCTGAGAAAGAGATATGTGCAGCTCCTATCAGGATTTGTCGGCACATTCGGGCGGTGTTGCTGGTCTTGTTTTAACCTGTTGAAGTGTCTTGAATTACCGAGATACCGAGTCTGATCGGAACGTCTTGGGAGGAGGTCTATTCCTTCGTTGACCGTGAGAGCTTGTCATGGGCTAAGTTGGAACTCCCCTGCAGGGATTGAACTTTCGAAAGCCGTGCCCGCGGTTATGGGCAGATGGGAATTTGTTAATGTTCGGTTGTAGACAACTCGAACCTTAATTAATTAAAATGAATCAACTGAGTGTGTTACCGTGATGGCCTCTTCTCGGCGGAGTCCGGGAAGTGGACACGGTGTTGGAGTAATGTTTGCGCAGGTTGCTCTCTAGTTTCTCGCTCGTGCTTTGCCTCCTCTTCTCGCTCTCCTTTGCGAATAAGTTAGCCACCATATTTGCTAGTCGCTTGCTGCTACTCCACTCATATTTTACCTTGCCTTACCTATAAGCTTAAATAGTCTTGATCGCGAGGGTGCGAGATTGCTGAGTCCCTGTGGCTCACAGATTACTATTACACCAGATGCAGGGCCTGATGATTCCGCTCCAGGAGACGTGTATGAGCTCAAGTGGGAGTTCGACGAAGACTCTCAATGTTACTATGTTTCCTTTCCCGATGATCAGTAGTGGTGCCCAGTTGGGGGTGATTGGGACCGTTGTCGCATGTTGGGTTCTCTTTTATTTTGGCGCCGTAGTCGGGCCATGAGTGTTTGGATGATGTAATGTTATTTATGTACTTGATTGACGTGGCGAGTGTAAGCCAACTATGTTATCTCCCCTTTATTATTTATATTACATGGGATGTTGTGAAGATTGCCTAACTTGCGACATATGCCTTCAATGCGATTATGTCTCTAAGTCATGCCTCGACACGTGGGAGCTATAGTCACATCGAGGGTGTGACAAGTTGGTAATCAGAGCCTTCCCCGACCTTAGGAGCCCCATTGCTTGATCGTTTATAGCGGCCGAGTTGTGTCTAGAAAAATGTTTTGAGTCTTTTAGGAATTATATATCGGAGAGATTAGGAATTCTTTTTACTTCCCAGTCTCCTCATCGCTCTGGTAAGGCATCCCGACGTAGAGTTTTGACTCTTCTCTTCTCAAATTTCACTAAATTTTTTTTTTGGATCACGCGGGTATCTTGGAATCGTTCCGATGGTTTTATGATGAGAACATTGTCTTGGTGCCTCCTGTCAGGGGTTTAGTGGAAGTGTCCCGGGGAGTTGAGCTCTGAGGTGTTGTCATCATAATTTTATCGTTGCAGTTCTGGAATACCTGAGTTTAGTACGCCGACATCGAAAATCTCTTTTATGCAGTTCGTTGGTGAGATAACCTCGACGCCACCCAGTACTAGGGCGGGAGTTCGGGAGTATCGCCATAACTTGTATAACGGATGCTTTTCGAAGGTTGAGGTAGATGGTTTCCGAAGGTTTCTTGGTTATGTGTTGAAGGATGGATACAGCTGGATGTAGGATTTGCTAGTTTGGGTGAGATATTATGCTTCCCCTGTATCCCCAACACCTGATTGCATAACCGGAAAGGTTCGGGAGTTTCATAGGTGGGAATTCTAGTAGCTCTAGTTTTTCTTCCATGGATATTGGTTTGAGATTGGGATTTCTTACCGATTATTCGTTCTTGATCCGTACCTTGTTGATTTATTTCTCTACCTTAATTCTACGTGGCTTCTCAATTTATGGATATGTGACCATTTGAAGAGGAATGCATTCGTTCATTTTTGTTCGGATGTGAAGACTATATGTTGCAATTTTCATTCCGTTGGTTTCAGCTTCATTTATCTGTCTATGTGCTAACGGTGGACAACCTCTTCAGGATGGCTCCCGCTAAGAGCACCAGTCAGAACCAGAATCAAGATCCGCCACCACCTCCACCTCCTCCAGAGGCATGGCAAGCTGTGATGGCCGCAACCAATGCAAACACACAGCTGATCATGCAAATTCTCCAAGAGCGCAATCAGGGCAGTCAAGGGAATCAAGGCAGCAATCAGAGTCACTTTGCTACACTCAACCAGTTCCTTGCTAATGGGCCAAAGACTTTCAGCAATTGTGTTGAGGCAACCGATGCTGACGATTGGCTTGTGGATCTGTGTAAGCATTTCGAGTGCAGTAACATCAGGCCTGAGGACTTTCTTAAGTTCGCTTCCTTCCAACTCAAAGATCAAGCTGCAGAATGGTTCCAGCAGTACAAGGACTCCAGAGGTGGACGTGTTATCACTTGGGATGATTTCTGTCGAGATTTCCGAGCTCATCATATTCCGCAGAGTGTGGTTGAAAGCAAGCGTGAGGAATTCCGCAATCTGAAGCAAGGCTCTTTGTCTGTCTATGACTACAACAAGTTGTTTCAGAAGCTCGCCCGCTTTGCCAAGCAGGACGTGCCTGATGAGAAGAGCATGATATATCAGTTCAGGGGTGGTCTCAGAGAAGAAATTCATCTAGCTCTTGTTCTCTTTGAGCCCTTGAGATACGATGAGTTCTACAACATGGCACTGAAGCAAGAGGCTGCTCAGTTGAGGTGTGATGATTCCAAGAAGCGAGTCAGAGATGTTACTCCTTCTTCCTCTACTCAAGTGGCCAAGCAGCAGAAGTTTTGGCTTCCTCCTCCTCCGTTCCGTCAGCCATATCAGCAGAAGAGCAAAGGTGGCAGTGGTTCTTCCCACCCACCCAACCCTGACTTTCAGAACAAGACTTCGTCTCAAGCTCCAAGATCGAGTGCTCCGTATCACCGTCCGCTTTCAGAGGTCACGTGCAACAAGTGCCAACAGAAGGGTCACTATGCCAACAAGTGTCTCAACCAGAGGCGTCTTCCTCCTCCTCCTGTGAGATCGGCAAGTACAGTTGTGGTCAAGCATAACCCCAAGCACGCCAAGGTCAATTTGATGAATGCAGCTCAGGCAGAGGACTCGTCAGATGTGATAATGGGTAACCTTCCTATTAACGATGTTCCTGCAAAAGTTCTTTTTGACACTAGTGCATCACATTCCTTTTTGTCATGCCCTTTTGCATCGAAGCACAATGTTGATACCGAGATTATGCCCAAAGTCATGCAAGTTGTTTCTCCCGGCAAGCTTTTGACTTCTAGTTTGGTTGCTCCCGATATCTCTATCACATTGGGTGATTACAAGTTTCTCTCTTCTCCGGTGGTTCTTGGTGACTCGGATATTGATCTTATTCTCGGGATGGATTGGCTTTCTAAGCACAAGGCTCAGCTTGATTGTGCAGCCAGGCAGATTCAATTGACTCATTCGTCTGAGGATGTAATTGTTTTTGCTGCTCGTGATGATACTGTCCGTCTGTTTTCTCTCAATGAGAAGGGTGAATTGGATGCCATCTCGCAAATTCCATTCGTTTGCGAATATCAAGACGTCTTTCTAGAAGAGCTTCCAGGAATGCCTCCGCACCGGCCAGTTGAATTCGTTATTGATCTTGAGCCTGGCACGGAACCTGTGTGCAAACGTCCTTACAAGCTCGGACCTGAAGAGTTGAAAGAGCTGAAGAAGCAACTCGATATGCAAGAGAAAATGGGTCTCATTCGGCCTAGTTCTTCTCCGTGGGGTTGTGGTGTTCTTTTTGTGAAGAAGAAGGATGGAACGGACCGACTTTGTGTTGATTACCATCCAGTGAACAAGAAGACCATCAAGAACAAATACCCACTTCCCAACATCAATGAGCTGTTCGAACAACTCAAAGGTGCCCAAGTATTATCCAAGATTGATCTCCGTATGGGTTATCACCAGATTCGCATTCGTGAAGAAGATATTCCCAAGATAGCATTCAGAACAAGCTTTGGTTCATATGAATACACTGTCATGTCTTTTGGCCTCGCCAATGCTCCTCCGACGTTCTCTCGCATGATGAACTTCATCTTCAACGCCTACACCAATGACTTCGTTTTGGTCTATCTCGGCGACATTCTGGTTTTCTCCAAGAACAAGGAAGATCATGCCAAGCATTTGCGTTTGGTTCTTGATAAGCTCAGAGAACATCAGTTCTACGCCAAGTTCTCCAAGTGTGAATTTTGGCTTGATGAGGTTCTTTATCTTGGTCATATCATCTCTGCCAAGGGCATTGCCGTGAATCCTGAGAAGGTGTCTGCAATTGTGAATTGGGAACCTCCTCAGAACGTGAAGCAACTCCGCAGTTTTCTCGGTCTCGCAAGCTATTGCCGAAGATTCGTTGAAAACTTTTCTAAGATTGCGAAGCCTCTCTCTAATCTTCTTCAGAAGCACGTCAAGTACGTTTGGTCCGGAGTGTGACATTGCTTTCAACACTTTGAAAGAGAAATTGATCACTGCTCCAGTTCTGACTCCGCCTGATGAATCCAAACCGTACGAGGTCTTTTGTGATGTCTCTCTCCAAGGTCTTGGCGCAGTATTGATGCAAGAGAAGAAAGTTGTTGCTTATACATCTCGCCAGTTGAAGCCTAATGAGAAGAACTACCCCACTCATGATCTCGAGTTGGCGGCAGTTGTGCATGCTCTTTTGACTTGGAGACATCTTCTATTGGGAAGAAAAGTGGATATTTTCACTGATCACAAGAGTCTCAAGTACATCTTCACTCAGCCTAATCTCAACCCCAGGCAAACTCGATGGGTCGAAATGATTCAAGAGTATAATCCGAGTATTGAGTACACTCCAGGCAAGGCTAATGTGATTGCTGACGCTTTGAGCAGAAAGACTTACTGCAACAGTCTGATTCTTAAGCCTTATCAACCCGAGCTTTGTGAAGCTTTCCGCAAACTTAAGCTGCAACTTGTTCCTCAAGGTTTCCTCGCCAACCTTCAAGTCTCTCCTACCTTAGAAGACCAGATTCGCCAAGCCCAGCTTCTTGATGCTATGGTGAAAAAGGTGAAGATTGGGATTGCCATGAGTCAGTCCAAGTACAAGTGCTACCGCCTTGATGACAAGGACACTCTCTTCTTCGAGGATCGAATTGTTGTACCCAAAGGTGACCTCCGTAAAGTGATCATGAACGAGGCTCACAATTCTCTCCTCTCCATCCACCCTGGGAGCACGAAGATGTATCAGGACCTTAAGCAAGCTTATTGGTGGACTCGAATGAAGCGCGAGATCGCTCAATTCGTGAATGAATGTGATGTCTGCAGAAGAGTGAAGGCAGAACACCAAAGGCCAGCAGGTCTCCTCCAACCTCTTGCCATTCCAGAATGGAAGTTTGACCACATTGAAATGGACTTCGTGACTGGGTTTCCAAAGTCCAAGCGTGGCAATGATGCTATATTCGTTGTCATCGATAAACTCACCAAAGTGGCTCATTTTCTGCCTATCAAAGAGTCAATCACTGCAGCTCAATTGGCGGAACTCTATACCTCTCGTATTGTCTCTCTGCACGGTATTCCTCAAGTGATCTCTTCAGACCGTGGCAGCATCATTACCTCCAAGTTTTGGGATTCTTTTCAGAAGGCCATGGGCACTAACATCCGCTTCAGCACAGCTTTCCATCCTCAAACAAGAGGTCAAGTCGAGCGCGTCAACCAGATTCTTGAAGATATGCTCAGGGCTTGTGTGATCTCCTTCGGCATGAAGTGGGAGGATTGTCTTCCTTATGCTGAATTCTCCTACAACAACAGTTTTCAAGTAAGTTCGGGCAAGGCCCCTTTTGAAATTCTGTATGGCAGGAAGTGCCGTACCCCTCTCAACTGGTCTGAAACCGGTGAATGCCAGCTTTTGGGTAATGACTTAATCACAGAGGCAGAAGAAATGTGCAAAGTCATTCGTGATAACCTCAAAGCAGCCCAATCCCGCCAGAAAAGCTACTATGATAGTAAGCACCGTGATTTGGCTTTCGAGATTGGAGATCATGTTTACCTCCGTGTCTCTCCTATGAAAGGTACTCGTCGCTTCGGTATCAAAGGGAAGCTTGCCCCTAGATACGTGGGACCTTTCAAGATTGTCAGCAAGAGAGGCGACCTCGCCTATCAACTCAAGCTTCCTTCAAACTTTGCAAATGTTCATGACGTGTTCCATGTCTCTCAGCTTCGAAAATGCTTTAAGACTCCTGACCGCACAGTCAACTTCGAGGACATTGAGCTCCAAGAAGATCTCTCTTATCGTGAGCACCCAGTTGCTATTCTTGAAGAGACTGAACGCAAGACTCGCAACAAGTCAATCAAATTTCTCAAAGTCAAGTGGTCACACCATTCCGACCATGAAGCTACCTGGGAACGCGAGGATCACCTCCGTTCTGTGTACCCGGCGTTCTTTCAGTCCTAGATCTTGGGACGAGATCCTTTCGTAGTGGTGGAGTGTTGTAACACCCCGGATGTAACTTTCCCTATTTGTACTCCAACTCTTGATGTTTCCGGCGTTAAGTTATTTTATTCTCTCGGGTTCGGGTTTTTGTCTCCGTGTGTTGTTATCATTGTCATGCATCTCATATCATGTCATCATGTGCATTGCATTTGCATACGTGTTCGTCTCATGCATTCGAGCATTTTCCCCGTTGTCCGTTTTGCATTCCGGCGCTTCGTTCTCCTCCGGTGGTCATTTCTAGCTTTCTTTTGTGTGTGGGGATTAAACATTTCCGGATTGGACCGAGACTTGCCAAGTGGCCTTGGTTTACTACCGGTAGACCGCCTGTCAAGTTTCGTGCCATTTGGACTTCGTTTGATACTCCAACGGTTAACCGAGGGACCGAAAAGGCCTCGTGTGTGTTGCAGCCCAACACCCCTTCAATTTGGCCCAAAACCCACCAAACTCTGCTCCATGTCCTAGAGCGTTCGATCATGATCGCGTGGCCGAAAACCGCACCTCATTTGGACTCTCCTAGCTCCCTCTATGCCTATATATACACCCCCCATTCCAATTCGCGGATCCTCTCCCCCCTAACGCTAAAAAAAAAATCTCAGATCCGCCGCTCCGGATGTGTCCGGGCGGAGCCGGACAACGTCCACCGCCACCGCCGCCCAGCTAGGACGCGCCACGTGGCGCCCGGCGCCCGCCGCCGCCGCGGCCCGCAGGGGCCTGAGGCCGGCCCTCCCGCGCCGCCTCCCGGGCCGAGCCCCGCGCCGCCTTCCGCCTCCCCAGCGCCGCCTGCGCTCCGCCGCCCGCCGCCCTTCTCCGCCGGAGCCGGCAGCCGCGCCGCCCGCGCCGGCCGGAGCTCGCTGCTCTGCCGCGGGACTCCGCCGACCGGAGCCGGGCTCGGCGCCGCCAGCCGCTGCCCCCACCGACCGGCCTCGCCTCCCCTCTTCTCCTGGCCGACCACCACGGCGCCATCGCCGGCGACCTCGGCTCCGGCGTGAACAGTGCCGCCACCACCTCGGCTCCGACGTGAACAGTGCCCCGAAACCCTAGATCTGATCCGGGGTAGTTTTTTTTCACTGTCTCAGAATTTTTAGTTCATATGCCCATGTTCGTGGCTCCGTAACTTTGCATCCGTAGCTCCGATTCATGCATATAGCATATCAAAATGTTCATCTCAGAGGGTACATCATTTCATTCCATTGCATAATTTTCATTTGAGCTCATCTTAATGCCCGAAATGCTGTTAGAAGAGGGCTACTTGAGTTAATTGTCAGATCTGTTACTCCGTTTAGCACTTTTGTCATTTTTGCCATGATTATTGTGTGCATGATATGCCCGTGAGTTCTTCATATGTTTTGTTAAGGGTTTTCTCATCTTTCCAGAGGTGCAACCCATGTATTTTTAGGATGTGTGTGGTGACTTGTGCAAGCTTGCAAAGTGGTGCACTTGCTAATTCTGTTTTCAGGGACTTAGTGATTTTACTAAGTCGTGGGATTGTTTATCTCATGATGCCATATGTTCATGTTGTTTCCTAGTGATCCGTGCCTCTTTTGAGGATGATCAGTAAATGAGTTTTGTTAATATTGTAGTGCTCTATCCATCCATATCTTTGTTTGCAATTATGGAGCACCCTAGCTTGAGTCAATCGAGCTCTACTTTTACTTCGTTGCGAATCTGGGCAGATCGTCAACTTGTTTGCGATTTTGCCGGTGATTTTGTAGTTGATCCGTACATAATATGCTATTGTTCTTGCCATGTGTAGCTGGAATTTTGTGCCTTCTTGATGGGTGTATGCTTGCCTTGCCATGAATTGCACCGTAGGGAGTGCATCGAGCTCGTAAACATACCTTCGTGAGTTATGTTTCAGCATGTCCCAGTTTTCAGTAAGTCTGAAAACTGATTATGTTTTTGCTATGTTCGTGTGCTTGTTAGTATATTTTGTGATCCCTTTTGGATCAAGGTCACTAAGGGACTTCTGTTAAGCTTGTTGAGTAGCTCCATGCCATGTCTTTGTTTGTCATGTTCAGGTCCTGTAGCATGTTGTTTTGTTGCTCCGAAGAGGGCTATATGATCTGAAATTCCAGACAAGTGTTAATTTCACTAAGTCTGAGATCTGTTTTACCATTTGCGTTTTTGCCATGCTTGTTTGAACCTGTTAATGGATGATTTGGCCGTAGCTCAGTGCTAGACTTTTGTTAAGCATCTTGTGTGCATCCCTTCCATGTATTTTGTTGTCATTTTTGGGTGCTGTAGCATGTTCATTTCATTGCATTTAGATGCCTACTTGCTGTAAATCGCAGACCGGTGTCATTTTTGAATCGCTTGCCATTTCCAAACCGTAACTCCGATTCCGGCGTTCTTTATATCGTTTTCAAGCGATTTAATCTCATCTTTCCAGTGGAACACTTGGATTTCCAAGTTGAGGCCAGGTTCATGCATTTCCTGTCATATCTTGCATTTTGCATCCCGCATCGCATCCCGCATAGCATATCATCTTTGCATCGTGTTGTTTGAGTTTGCACGCGGTTGATTGTATCCTTGTTGCTTGTTTGTCTTGTTTGGGTAGAGCCGGGAGACGAGTTCGCTAACGAGGAGCCCGCTGAGTTTGATTTCGAGGATCCAGTCAACTCTGACAACTATGCAGGCAAGATGATCATACCCTCAAATCACTATTATCTTTGCTATGCTAGTTTGCTCGCTCTTTTGCTATGCCAATGCTACGATGCCTACCACTTGCTTGCAAGCCTCCCAAATTGCCATGTCAAACCTCTAACCCACCATTGTCCTAGCAAACCGTTGATTGGCTATGTTACCGCTTTGCTCAGCCCCTCTTATAGCGTTGCTAGTTGCAGGTGAAGATTGAAGGTCGTTCCTTGTTGGAACATTTATTTACTTGTTGGGATATCATTATATTGCTATGTCATCTTAATTCATCTATATACTTGGTAAAGGGTGGAAGGCTCGGCCTCTCGCCTAATGTTTTGTTCCACTCTTGCCGCCCTAGTTTCCGTCATATCGGTGTTATGTTCCCGGATTTTTTTTGCGTTCCTTACGCGGTTGGGTTATAATGGGAACCCCTTGCTATTTCGCCTTGATTAAAGCTTTTCCAGCAATGCCCAACATTGGTCTTACCATTTTCCACCTAGCCTCTTTTTCCCTTGGGTTTCCGGAGCCCGAGGGTCATCTTATTTAACCCCCCCCCCCCGGGCCAGTGCTCCTCTGAGTGTTGGTCCGACCAAGTAGACTGCGGGGCCACCTCGGGGCAACTTGAGGGTTGGTTTTACTCGTAGGATGTCTCATCTGAGTGTGCCCTGAGAAAGAGATATGTGCAGCTCCTATCGGGATTTGTCGGCACATTCGGGCGGTGTTGCTGGTCTTGTTTTAACCTGTTGAAGTGTCTTGAATTACCGAGATACCGAGTCTGATCGGAACGTCTTGGGAGGAGGTCTATTCCTTCGTTGACCGTGAGAGCTTGTCATGGGCTAAGTTGGGACTCCCCTGCAGGGATTGAACTTTCGAAAGCCGTGCCCGCGGTTATGGGCAGATGGGAACTTGTTAATGTCCGGTTGTAGACAACTCGAACCTTAATTAATTAAAATGAATCAACTGAGTGTGTTACCGTGATGGCCTCTTCTTGGTGGAGTCCGGGAAGTGGACACGGTGTTGGAGTAATGTTTGCGCAGGTTGCTCTCTAGTTTCTCGCTCGTGCTTTGCCTCCTCTTCTCGCTCTCCTTTGCGAATAAGTTAGCCACCATATTTGCTAGTCGCTTGCTGCTGCTCCACTCATATTTTACCTTGCCTTACCTATAAGCTTAAATAGTCTTGATCGCGAGGGTGCGAGATTGCTGAGTCCCTGTGGCTCACAGATTACTATTACACTAGATGCAGGGCCTGATGATTCCGCTCCAGGAGACGCGTATGAGCTCAAGTGGGAGTTCGACGAAGACTCTCAATGTTACTATGTTTCCTTTCCCGATGATCAGTAGTGGCGCCCAGTTGGGGGTGATTGGGACCGTTGTCGCATGTTGGGTTCTCTTTTATTTTGGCGCCGTAGTCGGGCCATGAGTGTTTGGATGATGTAATGTTATTTATGTACTTGATTGACGTGGCGAGTGTAAGCCAACTATGTTATCTCCCCTTTATTATTTATATTACATGGGATGTTGTGAAGATTGCCTAACTTGCAACATATGCCTTCAATGCGATTATGTCTCTAAGTCGTGCCTCGACACGTGGGAGCTATAGTCGCATCGAGGGTGTGACAGCGCTATAGCTAACTTAGCTGTAGCGCTGGTTCACGATCCAGCGCTACTGCTAACTGTTCCAATTATTTTTTATTTTCCTTTTCTAGTTTTTAGTTTTCTTTTCTTTTCTTATTTTCCTTTTGTTTTTATTTATTATTTTCCTTTTCTTTTCTTTTCTGTTTACTTTTCTTTTTCTTTTGTACTGCTTTCTCCCTTTTGTTTTTGTTTTTTTGTTTTTCTCCCGACGACGGCGTCTCCCTCTCCCCCACTGCGCGCATATCACCGGAACCATGCATGTGGTGGTAACATATCAGTTGACCGATAACGGTTACTTAAGTGCGTATACAAAATATATATATATATAATGTAGGTTTCTGATCAGCTGCGTCGATGATGTTTCACATTGAGCTTCTTCCCTTTCTTGTTCGTTCCCGAGTAATTGAGCCCATCCTTGTGACTTTTCCGGAGCCGTCGATTACGATGTTTCTTAGGTAATATAGTATTGTTTCTTCTTTTCATGTATGCTTCATCGTCATCGTCATCTTCCCTCATCGGGTTGCTGTATTGGTCGTAGTCTTCCTCATTGGCTACTCCATCCATTCCGACGATGCTCCTTTTGGATCTCCTCATGACAACACGGCTAGGATTGGCCGGGTCGGTTATGAAGAAGCATTGTGTCATGTGCTTAGCATGTACCCATGGCTCATTTTTGGCGATGACGTTAACGTTCATGGGAGTGCTCTTCGCATCGGGTATAGACTTCATGGTGAAATACTTGTTTTCTCTTACGACGTCCTTGGCCCATCTGACATGGAACATCGTCGCATCGTGCATTCCAGCATAGTCAAGCTCCTAGATCTCTTCGACCCTTCCGTAGAATCTCTCAGTTGTGCCATTGGCGTCAGTCACACATTGAATTGTCACCCCAGAGTTCTGGTAATCACTGTCCATGTCTTTGGCATCCGTGTAGAACGTGTACCCATTGATATCGTAGGACTGATAGGTCGCGAGCTTGGGCGCGAGGCCATGTGCTAAGGCGTGTACGAGCAATCCGTCTGAACTGCCCTCTTCTGGGGGATTTTCAAGAACTTGTTGTTTAAACCAGCCCAAGAAAGTGGCGTTGTGCTCTACAGTAACTTCGTCGTCTGTCTTGAGCATCCCCTTATCACGGTACTTCTTTGCAATGGTTTCTTTGTGCTGTGCCACATAATCATCTACCACATCTAGGTGTTGTAGCACTACTAAGTTAGCCATGTCAAAGTCGTTCCGTCTATCCGAGTAGTCCACGTGCAATTCCCTCCGGCCGTTGTTGTGACCATCTCCTTCGAGCTTCCCATCGTGCTTCTTGACCGGCAAACCAACAACAGGGTCTCCGACGCTTATATAATTCTCACAAAAGGAGACGCACTCATGCGTCAGATACCCCTGGACGATGCTCCCTTCCGGACGGGATATGTTACGAATGAATCCTTTGATGACCCCATTCATTCTCTCGAACGACATCATGCTATGAAGGAATGTCGGCCCGAGGTCGATGATTTCATCCACGATGTGGACACACAGATGCACCATGATGTCAAAGAACGTGGGCGGGAAGTACATCTCAAGCTCACATAGTATGACAACAATCTCTTCCTGTAGCCTTCGGAGCTGCTTCACACTGATGGAATTTCGAGATATAACATCAAAGAAGTTACAGAGGCCAGTAAGCGTGTCACAGACATGCTTCTCCATTATCCTTCTAATGGCAACCGGGAGTATCTGCATCATCATCACGTGACAGTCATGAGACTTCATCCCGCTGAACCTTTTCTTCTTGGGGTCTAGAAATCTACTTATCTTCCCACAGTAACCGGAACTGACTTTGATTCCCATAAGGCACTTGATGAATTGATCGATCTCCTTCACACTTAAGGTGAAGAAAAAAGGGGGGCAATAATTCTCCTCCTTGTTGACTTTTCTGCCCCTTTCCCCCTCCTCCGTCTCCGTCTCCTCCATCAAATTTTTATGGTGGAGATCTTTCCTGATCTTAAAATCTTCCAAGTCTTTCCTTGCGTTTGGTCTATCCTTGGTCTTCTCCGGCATGTTCATCAGTGTGCCAAGCAAGCTCTCGAGGACATTCTTCATGATATGCATTGGATCAAGGCAATGAGGTGTGTCATGATTGGGCCAGTACTCCAAGTCCCAAAAAACATACCTCATTTTCCATACCTTCAGCAGTGGCTCCGGCGCCTTTTTGATCTTCCCCGGCACGGCGCATTGTTCCCAGTTTCTCAATAGCTCATCGATTTCGGAGCCACTCCTCTTACGTGGAGGTCCTCGAAGCTTAGCCAACCCATTGAATAGATCTCCACGCTTTCTCCACGGGTCATCCTTCTAGAGCCATCTACGATGCCCCATGTACATGATTTTCCTAGACCCGCCATCTTTCATTGACATAAGCTTCAGAGACGTTGTATCATCCATGCACCTTGTGCATCCACAGTATCCATGGCACACCTAGCCTGAGGTGTACCTGTAACCGAGATAGTCGTGCATCGTCGTCATCAGCGCGGCTCTCATATGGAAATATTCTCCTTTGCTGGCGTCCCATGTCCATGCCGGTGTTTTCCATAACGTGTCTAGCTCCTGGTTGTTTCAGCCCTTGAATCAGCATGCTCATGTGTATGTACTTTGTCTTCATGCACTTCCATGGGGGGAGGTTGTACATCCATACAAACACGGGCCATGTGCTGTGGTTGGTGTTCTGGTTTCCAAACGAATTCATGCCATCGGTACTCGCACCAAGCACGATGTTCCTTGGATCTTCTGCAGCAAATCCATATACTGCGTTGAATGCTCTCCACTGGCTCCCATCTACGAGGTGTCTCAACCACGGATCATCTCCATCGTCGGGCTTCTTCCTCTCCGCGTGCCAGCGCATGAGCTTTGCTTCCGTAGGATCTACGAAATACCGCTGCAGACGAGGAGTGATCGGAAAGTACCATACAACTTTCTCAGGAGCTTTCTTTCATGCCTTCTTGTATCGAGAAGCATTGCACGCTGGACAACTGGTTTTTCCCGCATGCTCCCCCGAATAAATGATGCAATCATTGATGCATGTGTGGTACCTAATGTGCGGCAAATCAAAAGGTACAACGATTTTCTTGGCCTCCTCGACACTAGTAGGACATAGTCTCCCCGCGGGAAGAACTTTATTATGTAGAAACTTCGAATGCTCATCGAGGCTTTTGACTGTCCATTTGTTTTTAGCCTTCGTCTTTAGAAGTTCAAGCGTGAAACTCAAGCGGGTCACCTCGGGATCGCAACCATCATACAATGGAGTCCTCGAGTCTACTTCAAGTTGTGCCAGCTTAGCCTCCTCTCCAGAAGCAGCTCTCTCGCTAGTCGTACTCTTGCGAAGGAAGTCTCAAACATGAGGGTCCTGGACGACTGCACTTAGTAGCGTCAAAGACTGCGGCGTGACCGCCACCTCTTCTTCGTCATGTCTGGACTCTTCTTCGCCGTGTCCGGAATCTTCTCCACCGCCGTCGTCATTTCCGGACTCTTCCCCGCCGACATGTCCGGCGCCATCGTCTTCTTGTCGATCGGTCATCTCTTTGTCTAGCCCCATGTCATTATTCCCTGCCATGTGGACGACCTCATCATCATCATCATCATCTTCTTCACTTATCCACTGAGTATAGCCATTCATGAAACCATTCATCAGCAGGTGCGCCTTCAAAGTGCCACGATCAAAAGGGTCCAAAAGGACTCCTTCCTTGCATCTTGCACACAGACATCTAATCCTAGTCCGATTATTTGCATACATGTCCATCACCGCGGATTGCATGTACCGCTCCACCTTCAATCCACTTACCTTCATGACCGACTGCACGGTATAACAAGCAAAAGTGTTATGAAATAAATAATGCATGCTTCAAAGACATATATATATATCGAGAGAGACCGAGAGCATGCGGTTAATTAGATGATGAGATAGAACGATCGATAGAGCATGTGTGGTTGGCTAAATAGCTAGTCAGATCTAGTTGTTGGGGAGGAGAGGTGAATCTAGCTAGCTAACTAATGGAGAGGGATTATGGTGGATGGGGGCATTAATGGGGGAGAGAAGAGAGGTGTAGGAGAAAGAGAGAGGCCATTTATGGAGGAGAGTGCCACTAATGAGGAGAGAAGCGAGGTAGGAGGAAGAGAGAAGAAGATAAACAATGGTGGAGCTAGAGTGGAGAGGGGATAGGGGAAAGGAGGGGGAGAGAGGGCAAAATGGGGGAGAGGAGGGGAAGGGGTGGAAAAGGTGGCACCAGCCGCAACTAGCAGTAGCGCTGCTTTGCAAAAAGCGCTGCTGCTATTGGACTTAGTAGTAGCGCTCTCTAGGAAAAGCGCTACTACTAAGTGGGGCCCACTAGCAGTAGTAGCGCATAAAAACAGAGCGCTGATACTAAACTGTTAGTAGTAGCGCTTTTTCTGTACACCACTACAACTACAAAAACAGTCGGTGGACTCGTCTGGTCCCACATAGTAGTAGCGCGTTTCTGCTTCACAGCGCTACTGCTATGGAGTTACTAGTAGCGCTTTCCGGGAAAAGCGCTACTGCTAAATAGCAGCATCGTTTACTTCTTTCCAGTGCTACTACTATGCTACTGTGTATAAGAATTTTCTTAGTAGTGAGGGTCCCTACAGTACTCCTACTCGTTTCTGCTCGCATTGCCATCACAGTCGGTATTCTGTGGTGCTACGTTTACGATGCGCGGCCCATCACAAATGGTTCACTATTATAGAACGTGTATGATGCGCGGCCCATCACAAACAGTTTGCCATTAATAAGATTAGCTAATCGTCGTACGAGTGTCGGACAGGATTACGAAACATCGGACCGTCGTAACATCGTCGTACACGACAACTATCGCACACGCTATTCTGTGGTGCAACGTTTACGATGCATACTTCATCAGAAACAGTTCGTGGTTGCGAATCATGTATGATAAGGCAACTAACACAAACGTTTAGTTTGGCTGCACCGTTTGTGATATTGTCTGACATCGCACACGCTTTGCAAATGGCAACTATGTGCATGCTTGCACACATTTCCTCTCTGTGAACCATCTTGGATTATGGTGTATATCACAAACGTTTGTGTTTTACCAACTGTGTGTGCCGTAACGACCTAGAGGGCATAATTTCTCTGTAATTTAATTGCTACTATTTCAAATTGTATTAGATTTGAATTTGAATGTATGCTACAGCTTTATCCATATCCATCAGGTTCAAACAACCAATGCATTATTCAATTCATAGGTACATATGTTCAAGAATTACATAAGAACCAAATAAAGAATGATGAACCACAATTGTATAGTTGTACTATTAAAGACGGTAAAGAAAGATGTGAAATACATTCTAGTTGCTGAACAAGGTGAAGCGGAATGCCCATATTGTGCCCTCCTCCATGCAGAAGGCACGCACGACTCTAGTCCAACCCCTTGTGATGGTCGACCGCCCATCCTTCATGGTCTTCATGACAACATCTAGATAATCATCATGTTCTAGTGGAAATACTTTAACCTTTGCATGCCCACCAATCATGTAGTTTGAGAGGTAATCTTGAGTAAACTGCTTTGGCAACCATTGCAAAGGAAAAAGATTCAGAGATTGTCATCTAACACAACTCATTATGGGCAGTAGAAAGAAGGCTGTAGAGTTCTTACTTACCATCCCGCAGTTCGCTTTTGTCTTGGATAAAGTGTAAAAAAATAGTTTATTTGCCATCTTTGGACCAATTTTACTAACAATCTTTACCAGCTTCCTCACTTGATGTTGGTTCATCGATATCCCATTGCCCCATACGCAGAAAGGGTTGAAGCGCGGATCTTTACCAATGACATATGTACCTAAAAGCACCAAGTTAATATTAGAAGCTAAAAAAAATTGCACAATGATGTAGTACAACACTCTTCTATAATACTCCCTCCGTTCCTAAATATTTGTCTTTCTTGCGATTTCAACAAGTGACTACATACGAAGCAAAATGAGTGAATCTACACTCTAAAATATGTCTATATACATCCGTATGTGGTAGTCCATTTGAAATCTCTAAAAAGAAAAATATTTAGGAACAAAGGGAGGATCTTATAACATCCAATATACTCACATATTAGATGAATTAACATCTTATATTATGGGCTAGAAGGAGGTTAGTGCATTCTTACAAATTATCGGCTGATTAACTGCTGCTGTATCCATGGATTACAGTTAGTTTGAGCTAGTTCAAGCTCAAATAGCCCTAAAGTATATCTAAACATGAGGGCTAGTTTGAGCTAGTTGCATATATAACCCACCCCAAAAAAACTATCCAACCCAAGAGGTGCTAATTGAGCTAGTTCTCCTAGTGCATTTATTGTCAATCTAACCCTGCCATCCAAACAACTCTTTGGATGGAGTTAGTTCAGGGTTAGTCATGAGCTAGAAACTAACTCTAACCTCTAGCTAAGTTGAGTATCCAAACAGGGTTATGTTGTTGTTGTTGTTGCTGCTGCTGCTCTTCTACGTATATTTGGACATCATTAGAACATTAATGTAACACTCTTCCTTGTTGCTATGTAGCCTAGGATTGCATATTTAGACATTAAGTATAGTGCATGTTGCTATGTAGCCTCAGATATATTACATATGACCCTAGTAAACTTAACAATAAATGGGTTGCAGATATATTCAGTTAAAAGTCTGATTCACCGATTAGTCCCTTATCATCCCCCGGCCTATATGGTACTAGCTACTGATATCCTGAATAGTGAGCAGATATAAGCCATGTGATGAAACTAACCTCGATGGAAAATAGCAGTCGTTCCCAAAATTGTCCTATGTAGGTACACCGAGAAGCATGTTAAGCACAATAGGCTAAACATCAACCAAAATTATCCATGGCAGACAAAATAATCTCCAAAAGATAACTTCAGTGTGCAGGTTTAAGCACGCTAGTAAAGCAAAACAAGTGGAAAGGTGTGTTAATTGCAACAGGCCTAACATTTAACAACAAGTAAACATATTCATTCAAACTAGTATTGTGCCGGTCTAAGTACACAAGTTACTGTTAAATAAAAATGGAAAGGCATGTTAACTACAAGATGCAGCAACCAAATGTAGTCATTCATAGTGGTATTGTTGAAACTGGTACTGATGAAATTGAACTGCACAGTTTACACTTGCACATATAGAACATCACATTGTGAATAATTGGAATAAGCAATGCATACTACGAACAACCAAAGATAACATTTGAAACTGGACATATGCTAACTACAAACAACCGAACAATCAAAAACTTTAAAAGAGGCATATGCTAGCTATAACAGGCTTAACAGCAAGCAAATATATGCATTCCTATCGGTATGTTTAAAACTGGATTGATGAAATGTACCGCATAGTAAATAATTGCACATATAGAGTATCACATTGTGAACAACTAAAATAAACAAGGCATACTGCAAACAACCAGATATAGCAATTAAAACTGGACATATTCTCACTACACTACAAAAGGGACTCGACAAAACAAATCATGGGTTTCCCCCTGTGAAGAGGCATGACCAAACAAATCATGGGTTTCCTCACTTGTCACGGATGGGCTTGTTCCCGTGGGAAGAGCACAAACCCTGGATGCGCTCCATGTTGTCGCGGATGGGATCCTTCCCCTTGGAAGAGCACGACTGTAGGGTGCCCTCCCTGATGTCGCAGATGGTCGCTTTCCCCTTGGAAGAGCAAATGGACTCTTTCCCCTTGGAAGAGCCGGAGAGGGTGCCCTCCTCGTGGTCGTCGTCGATGAGGTCTAACTTGGAAGCTGTGGATCCCAAGCTAGCGTCGTAGAACGTGTCCTTCAGAAACGACAAAAGGGGCTCGATGGCGATGTAGGATGGCAAATTGTTGACAACGAGCCAGAGGAGATCAGCGGTGGGGCCATGGATGAGATCGATGGCGGTTGAACCCGAGGGGTTGGGGGTGGGCCACTTAACCTGTGACATAGCCCGCCTCAGGTCATCGCTGTCGATGACCTCGATGTCGTAGCTGGCGGCCAAGACATGCCCACATACTCTAGCCCGCTGCTTGAGTGCTTGCTGCCAGTAATGGTCGTCAGCTTCCTTAGCGATGTTGGGAGAAGAGACCGCGATACACCTCTTTTGGGCCAGTTGCTCCTTGAGCTCCATGGGAAGCATAGCCGGGCTTAGGCTGCGATGCTCTGGAGTGGGGGATGGGGATCTGTGGGAAAGGGGGCGTTTGGCAGGCATCATCTAAGAAACTCAGGGCGGCTTGGGTATGGATGTGGGTAAGCTGCACGGGCAAACCAGCAGATGTTGACAATGGAGGCCTTGCGACGGCGGCAGCTGCAGTGGCGACGGGGACCTTGCTAGGGTTTCGAGCGAGGGAGGGGTGTGTGTGTGTGCGTGCGCACGCCCGAGGAGGTTTTTGTGTGTGTGTGTGTGTGTGGAGGGGGGGGGGTCTTTGAGGAAATGACGCGGGTACTGAAAATTTTACTAGCGGAAGTCAAATGCGGGAGTGAAATACCGGGGCTATTGAAAATTTTGATGATAGTGCATCGCACATGGTCCGGAGATAACAACCGTGTGTTATGAAACAGAAAAACCCTCAAGACGGGTAGATATTTTCTAGGGATGTAGGCAGGATTGGGAACAAGAAACATCACACATGGTCCGGAGATAACAACTGTGTGTTATGAAACAGAAAAACCCTCGAGGCGGGAATATATTTTCTAGGGATGCAGGCGGTATTGGGAACAAGAAACATCGCACACGGTCCAAAGATAACAACCATGTGTTATGAAATAGAAAAACCCTCGAGGCGGGAAGATATTTTTGAGAGGGGGAGCCTTGTGGAGCCCAATGTACTATGCGGATGTGTGCGTGACAGGGGCACCATCGTGGCACATGGTTAGTTTGAGTGAACCGTGTCTGTTGCATCATCCGGCTTGTCTGATGTTCATAAATTTGGAAAAAAATGACGTAGGAGAGGGTCAGAACACGAAAACACTTGCATGTGGACCAAATTTATGTATGAAAAGGGTGGTTTGATTTTCAAATACCAAATGCAACTTCGATGTGGCACCTATCTCGCAAATTGCACGGTATTTCTTGCCCCACCCCCTCGTGTCGGCGTGAATGGAATCCTAAGCTTTGAATGCATGCCCCTCCCCTCAAACCGAGGTTCATCTAGCAAAGTGCAAAGTAGCTAGCAGCCCCCCTCCTCCCTCATGTCGGCACGAAGGGAATCCTAAGCTATGAATGCATGCCCCCCAACCGAGGTTGACCTAGCAAAGTGCGAAGTAGCTCGTAGCCCCCCTCCCTCGTGTCGGCACGAAGGGAATCCTAAGCTATGAATGCATGCCCCCCCAACCGAGGTTCACATAGCAAAGTGCGAAGTAGCTAGAAGCCCCCCTCCCTCGTGTTGGCACGAAGGGAATCCTAAGCTATGAATGCATGCCCTCCCCCCAACCGAGGTTCACCTAGCAAAGTGCGAAATAGCTAGCAGCCCCCTCGTGTCGCCACGAAGGGAATCCTAAGCTATGGATGTATTCCCCCCAACCGAGGTTCACCTAGCAAAGTGCGAAGTAGCACCCCCCACACTTTCAGTCGGTGGGCCAGAGAGGCATATCTCACCAAGATGGATCGTAAAACGGACCAAGAATAATCCACCTTGGTCATACAACCTCTCTCTTGTTGTTGGTCAAAGTGATGGCCATCCATGCGACCCCGGAGATGGGCTAGCTCGCCAATAATCACGCAAGTAGCTAGTCCCCGAAGACAACCACTGCATGCGTGTGGACCAAACATATGTATGCATAGGTCTGTTTTTGAGTAACAATGGAATAACTTTGATGTGGCACCGTGAATATGAACTAGAAATCCCCACACTGAGTGAGGGCTAGGTTGACGATGCATATGTATGTTACACCACACTTCAAGCCAACGACGGGGATTCATGCATGCATAGTATATGCGCTCAAACTTAAGGTCTGAATCTCACCATGACCTATACTACGATAACGCGAACCAAATGAAGAATCCGCCATGGTAGCCTATCTTGTTGTTGGTCAATGTGATCATGGATGTCCACGCGGGCCCATGAATATATAGGCTTGTAGCCAATAACCACGCGAGGGAGTGTATCGTTCAAAGGAAACCACTACATGCATATGTATGGAGGTGATGCGTGCATGCATGTTTGAATACCATTTCACAACATTGATGTGGTGTGTGCGTCAAAAATCGTACACTAGATCCCCACACAGAGCGAGATTAGTTCATGACGTGTCGTTGTACTAGCCACGTCGACTCGATGGGAGGGATTCATGCGTACACATGCATGTGTGTGTGCTCAAACTGTATCATGCATGTTATCCCAGAGCATGACCTATATATATACCGTATTACAAGAAAAAATAATAATCCCCTCCTAAGTCAAATTAACCTCTCTTGTTGTCAGGCAAAAAGTTGTGATGGACCAAGTGGGCCCACAGATGGAAAGCATCGATATCGCTGATAACCGCTTAAGTGGGTGTGTCGGTGTCAAAACGGGCGGATCTCAGGTAGGGGGTCCCGAACTGTGTGTCTAAGGCGGATGGTAACAGGAGGCAGGGGACACGATGTTTTACCCAGGTTCGGGCCCTCTTGATGGAGGTAAAAACCTACGTGTTGCTTGATTTATTCTTGATGATATGAGTATTATAAGAGTTGATCTACTGCGAGATCGGAGAGGCTAAACCCTAGAAGCTAGCCTATGGTATGATTGTATCTTGTCCTACGGACTAAAACCCTCCGGTTTATATAGACACCGGAGGGGGCTAGGGTTACACAAGGTCGGTTACAAAGGAGGAGATATACATATCAGTATTTCCTAGCTTGCCTTCCACGCCAAGTAGAGTCCTATATGGACACGGGACAAAGTCTTCAATCTTGTGTCTTCATAGTCCAACAGTCCAGCAAAAGGATATAATCCGGCTATTTGGATACCCCCTAACCCAGGACTCCCTCAGTAGCCCTTAAACCAGGCTTCAATGATGATGAGTCCGGCGTGCAGTGTTGCCTTCGGCATTGCAAGGCGGGTTCCTCCTCCAGATACACCACAGAAGAGTTCGAATAAAAGGATAGTGTCCGACCCTGCAAAATAAGTTCCACATACCACCGTAGAGAGAATAATATTTCCACAAATCTAATCTGCGGACATGCTTTGGCAACATGACATCATGCCATGGCTCAGTGATTATTCGAACCGTTTTTCTTTAACTAGCCCCGCACATAATGCGAGGTAGTTTCTTGACACGTCTTGTCAAAGCAGAGATCGTTTCCCCTTATTACGGGATTCTCTTCAATACGGTCGTGGGTAACCCAACCGCACCATCAATTATGTCGCTTGGAGGATAAGTGAGTTTTACCAGGCTAGTGGAGGCGCATAGTTTCAACCGCCCTTATAAGGGGATAAGGTTTAACCTTTTTCTACCCATGCCTTCTTCCTCCTTGCTCATCCATTCTTGCGCACTCGAGCTCTAACACCCAAGTCCACATCCTTCTCCTCAACCTTCTCCAAACATGTCCGGAGCGGGAGGCAAGTGGATGGCTTCCTCTGTCACGGAGGGTCACATCAAAAAGCTGCGCGGAGCCGGATACTTAGCGGTGAATATCGCACATCGGCTGCCCGCTGCGGGGCAGATCGTTCCTACCCCGGAACCTCACGAGAGGGTAGTTTTCCTCCACCACTTCCTCCGCGGACTGGGGTTTCCCCTCCATCCATTCATCCACAGTCTCATGTTCTACTACGGGCTGGACTTCCATGATCTGGCCCCGAACTTCATCCTCAACATTTCGGTGTTCATCGTCGTGTGTGAGGCTTTCCTCTGCATCCGGCTCCACTTCATCCTGTGGTTAAAGACCTTCAATATCAAGCTGAAGGTGGTGGGAGGCCAACAAGCGGAATGCGGCAGAGCCATGGTGGGCAAGATGCCCAATGTTACATGGCTTGAAGGCTCCTTCGTGGAGACCATAAGGGGTGGCAATCGGCATGGTTCTACATCACCGAGCCGCGCGACACCAACTGGGTGGTGGCCCCCGAGTTTCGATCCAGAATCCCCACGTGGCTCACCTCCTGGTAAGAGAAGGGCCTATCCTGGGGTTCATCGGTGGAGCTGGACAGACTCCAGAAATGTATCCGGAATATGGCAAGCAAGAAGCTCAAGCTTGTCACCATAGTCCAGGTCATGCTCTTCCGCCGAATCCTCCTGTGTGAACAACGGGATTTCAACTTGTGGGAGTTCGACCTGGCCCAGCACCAGACTCTAAGCGAGCTCTTCGACACGACGCACAAGGACGTCTGGAGGGTGTTGTTCAAGGGCGCCGAGGTCCCTCCTTCTCTTACCGAGGACCGCGGGCTAAGCACGAAGCGCCTAGTGCATTCGGTGAGTTCTATACATCCGGTAGGATATTTATTTCCCCTAGCTTAACCATGTGCGGGGTCTGAGCTCCATGCCTTTGACAGGACTGGGTGGAGACGTCGAGGCAGATTAACTGTCCAGCCCCTCTACCCGAAGACACTGCAGACGCTCTCCTGACGGAGATGCTGACTTCGGCTCCTTACAAGGTGTCGGAGAAGACCAAGAAGGCCAAGGGAACCCATAATAGTTCCCGGCGCCAGGTGGTATCGGACTCATCGTTTGATAACTCCGCTACGCACTCCTTCCCTAAAGACGAGGAGGAAGATGAAGATGCTCCCCCTTCAGTCGGGGGAGACAAGAAAAGGAAGGCCGCCCTGACCGGGGGGGGGGGGGCGAAGGGTCCAAGAAGGGGAGGACCCTCCTTCCATACTACTCCACCACTGCCGCCGAAGGCGAAGACGAGTGGCTGCTCAGGGCCAAGCCCCTGGCGAAGTCGTAAGTATTCGGATACCAGAGTAACTCATAGCATACCTTTGTCGCACTGCTTCCCCTAACGCCGAATATGAATATGCGGACCGCCCCAAGCCCGTATCGATGTATCTTCATCGGGCGGCTCCTTGGACTCGTCGGATATGGATAGCGATCCACTTCCGACCACCACCTCCCCTTGCCCTACGGACAATGCCGAGGTATTGTCTCAAGAGGCACCGGGTCGAGGGGAGACAATCCCGGAGGCGCCTCAAGGCGACCTTCCGGACTCCAGGAGCAGAGGAAGGAGGCTCCCAAGGGCTCCAAGTTCGGCCGTCAGCCGAACACCGCGCCGGAATCTCCAGTGGTTCCAGACTCATGCAGGCGGCCTCCTTCCAAAAGGGGCAAGACGTCTATGCCGGCGACCTCTATCCATCCAGAGGCACCGGACAATCTGCTGGGAGCGCTTCATAGCGCTTCCATCGACGAAGAGCACCGCACTATTATTTGTGCGGTGGGCCAAGAGCGGACCGACTGAAGCCTGTGCCAGCCTTCTAACAGGCTTTGAGGTAAGTATTTGAAATATAGGAAAAATATTACTGCATAGACAGTAGCCCCTGATGCTCTGTTTGGTGTTCAAAAAGAAAAGCCGAATAGAGGTTCAACTAATATTTGTAGGAGTCTAATATAAGTATGTCTATATGCGTATGCAGGCTTCGCTGCTGACCTCTGCCGCACTGACTGCGGAGGTCGCCGTACTGAAGCAGGACCTCGAAGGGTCCAAGAAAGAGCTCGGCCTTCCAAGAGGCAGCTTGAGGAGAACAAAGGTAAGTAGTACCTAGACTATGGATATATATAAAAAGAATGTGATTGCAAAATGACAGGATCATCTTTAATCTGCCAGGGGCCACGACCGAAGTGGCAACCCTGAAGCAAGCGCTATCCGAGGCCGAAAACAAAGCGGCCTAGGAGCGCACCGAGCGGGAAAAACAAGAGGCATGGGTGGGCTAGGTGCAGCAAGAGCTCCACGCTCTTGTGACGAAGCACGAGGCGTTGGAGCTTGACTTGAAGACGCGAGAGTCCGAGCTTGCCGCGGCCCTTGAGAGTGCAAAGAGTGCCAAGGCTGAAGCCCAAAAGTCTCTCCAGGAGATTGATGCGATGAAGAAGATAGCAGCGGGTAAGGCATTCTATATGCAAAGCAAGCGTGTGAAAGTAAATTACTTGTTACTTACCCGAATCCGGAGGTCTCCAGGAGCATTCGTAGATTTGCCCCACAGCGTGTCGGATGCCGCACAGTTTTACCAGGCCGAGGAGGGAAGCTCAACGGAGAAGATGTCCTGGTCTCAATATACTGGGACCGAACACCCGATGCCTCTGAGCGACCAGCTGAAGCAACTGGTCGAGCTGCACAAGGCATCCGAACAGGCCATGAAGGGCTTTATAGTCCGGATGTGGCCTGGCGACGCCCTTCCCAACTGCTACTTCGGCCTGGTTGTGAACAAGCGGCTGGAAGTCATCAAGCGGTCCGTCTGCATCGAAGGTGCACGCCGGGCTTTCGCCCATGCAAAGGTGCACTGGGCTAAGATGGACGCCGTGAAGCTGGTGAAGGAGGGGCCGCCGCAGGGCAAGAAGCATCGCCACCCCGAGATGTACTATGAGGGTGTCCTGAAGGGTGCCCGTCTTGTAGCGGACGAGTGTGCGAACGATGTAATATTTGAATAAACTTGCTCGTGTAATCCTGTATTATGAAAACTTGCTCGTGTAATCCTGTATTATGAAAACTTGTTCATACGCGCTATGCAACGCTTGTCTGAATTTAAAATATTACCTTCTGTTCGGATGTTTATCAAATCTGAGAGATGGCTAGTCATCGGCTTCTGCCCCCACGCCACGAGTGCTGGGGTGTTTGGGATAAACCTGAGCACTCTTGTTCCCATTTTTGGGTCCTTCGAGGGAGGTGCTCAGCACAACGAACAAGGCAATCAGACTATAATGCGTTATCACTCTCACTTAGCCATAGAATTCTATAATTTTAAATTTCAGCGAAGCCCCTAGTATTCGGAAGGCCGAATTCGGGGCGCAATACACGCCTTAAGCCGGACAGGGCCGACTCCTCGCTCTAAGCGGCATAAGTCTTTATGGACTTGAAACCTCTCAAACAACGACCAGTCTCTCGCCTTATCATGACAGTCAGTTTTAGCTTTCTCTACTGAGGTGCTTAGCCCAGCAGAACCGGGGCACAATCGCAGTAGTTCTCCCAGTGCTACCTTAGCCGATATAGCGGAACGTAAGGTACCAAAACATGGGAGCCGGGCAAACCCAACTATTGACCCAAGACATGATTCGGAGCTGATGCATATAATGCTATAAGTTCGGGGTGCCGCACTGTCGAAAGTGTTCGGACTTCTCACATCGTATTATGGGGTATACTTAAGCCCCTAGCGTATTGGCCGCACCAGAGTGTACGGGTGCTAGATGTCATGAATGAACATATATATATAGAAAGGAAGAATGCAATAATAGTCTTAATGCTATGCATTGTTTAGTAATAGTCTTAATGCTATGCATTGTTTATTCAAAAAGGTGCGTTAAAGCAGAATGATACAAGTAGTGGGATAAGAAAAAAGTAGGACTGTTTAACATGTCCCTTCCAAGGGCAAGTTGAGGAATAGTATTAAAGCAAATATTTCACTCATTATCATAATCCACCTGGGAGTTCTGTGGTGTGACGTAACTTTCTGCCTCCTTGGTTGCTGCATCATGTGTTCGGCCATCATGCTGCCGGACAGGGTTTCCAGAGAGTAAAGTCCTGAAAGAGAAAATAACAAAGCGGGAAGCCCCTAGTGCGGTTTAAGCCGCGACTTGGAGCGTGCCGCAGTCGTGCCCCCCTCCCCGCCTGCGCCCATGGTATTTTTAATGCGTAATTATGTACGCGTGGCACGGATTTCGCCATTTGGCTGGGACCGGGGTGGGGGCCGCATTGCTATGCGAGCTCGGAACGTGCCAGGCGGTCCTGTTGCCGATTACTCCGGGCGCGCTTGAAGGTGTTCGGGTCCTTAATCATCGAACTAGTGGATTGCCTTAAGAGTCTGCTTTGCGCTTCTGCTGCGAGGGCCGCAGTGTGCTCCTCCGTACGGAGAGAGCGCTCTGTGTTTCCATTGACTGTGATGACCCCCCGAGGTCCTGGCATCTTGAGCTTGAGATATGCGTAATGCGGTACCACATTGAATCTTGCAAATGCGGTTCGCCCGAGCAGTGCATGGTAGCCAGTGCGGAACGGGACTATGTCAAAGATTAACTCTTCGCTTCGAAAGTTATCCGGAGATCCGAAGACCACTTCCAGTGTTGCTGAGCCTGTGCAATGGGCCTCTACACCTGGTATGACGCCTTTAAAGGTCGTTTTAGTGGGTTTGATCCTTGAGGGGTCTATACCCATTTTGCGCACTGTGTCCTGATAAAGCAGGTTCAGGCTGCTGCCGCCATCCATAAGGACTCGAGTGAGGTGAAATCCGTCAATGATTGGGTCTAAGACCAATGCGGCGAATCCGCCATGACGGATACTAGTGGGGTGGTCCCTGTGATCGAAGGTGATCGGGCAAGAAGACCATGGGTTGAACTTTGGGGCGACTGGCTCCAATGCATATACGTCCCTGAGCGCACGCTTCCGCTCCCTCTTGGGGATGTGGGTTGTGTATATCATGTTCACCATCCGCACTTGTGGGTGGAACCTCTTCTGTCCTCCGGTGTTCGACTGCCGGGGCTCCTCCTCGTCATCGCTATGTGACCAATTATCTTTGTTTTCGGCATTTATCTTGCCGGCCTGCTTGAACACCCAACAATCCCTGTTGGTGTGGTTGGCTGGCTTGTTGGGGGTGCCGTGTATTTGGCACGAGCGATCGAGTATATGGTCCAAACTGGACGGGCCCGGAGTGCTTCTTTTGAATGGATTTTTCCGCTGACCGGGTTTAGAGCCTTTGAATCCGGCATTGACTGTCGTATCCTCGGTATTGTCGCTGTTAATGCGGTGCTTATGTTTGTTGCGACGTGACCTACTGTTGCCGTCCTTGGTATCCGAAGTACCATGGTTCTTTGATATGTTATTGCTGCGAGCCAGCCAGCTGTCTTCTCCCGCACAAAAGCGGGTCATGAGTGCCGTGAGGGCTGCCATAGATTTTGGCTTTTCCTGACCAAGGTGCCGGGCGAGCCACTCATCGCGGATGTTGTGCTTAAAAGCTGCTAGGGCCTCTGCATCCGGACAGTCGACGATTTGATTTTTCTTTGTTAGGAACCGTGTCCAGAATTGCCTGGCCGATTCCTCTGGCTGCTGAATTATGTGGCTCAAGTCATTGACATCTGGTGGTCGCACGTAAGTGCCCTGGAAGTTGTCGAGGAATGTGGCTTCCAGATCCTCCCAACAGCCAATGGACTCTGCTGGCAAGCTATTGAGCCAATGCCGAGTTGGTCCTTTGAGCTTGAGTGGGAGGTATTTAATGGCGTGTAGATCATCACCGTGGGCCATGTGGATATGCAGGAGGAGATCCTCGATCCATACCGCAGGATCTGTCGTGCCGTCGTATGATTCTATATTTACGGGTTTGAAACCCTCTGGGATTTGATGATCCATTACTTCGTCTGTGAAGCATAGGGGTGTGCGGCGCCTCTGTACTGGGCTATGTCGCGACACAACTCGAATGAGTCTTGCCCGCTGTGTTCAGCCTGGCCGGACTTACTTTTACTGTATCCGGCGTGACGACTATCGTCTCTCATAGTGGCGCGCCCTCGTGATCCGTAGATCGATCTTGCATGTTTTGCTTTGTCCTCCAATACGTCTCGCAGGTTTGGCATATTTCCCCATGCCTTTTTATTTGAATGGCGTCGGGGTGTGGGCTAAGCTTTTGGCTGGAGTGCGTCTCTGTCGTGACCACGAGGTGGCCGGTCAGCTGCGTCATACGCCGAGGATGTAGGTTTCAGTGCTTCCTCCTCCAGTCGGGGTAGCAACCTACACTTTGGGTAATTCTTGGAGGGGCGTTCAAGTTTATATTCCTCGGCTGCCAGGACATCAGTACATCTGTCAGCTAGCAAATCTTGATCAGCTTGAAGCTATTGCTGCTTTTTCTTAAGGCTATTTGCCGTGGCTATAAGCCGACGCTTGAAGCGCTCTTGTTCGACGGGATCCTCAGGCATGATGAATTTGTCATCGTCGAGGCTTGCCCCGTCTTCGAAGGGAGGCATGTAATTATCATCCTCCGCCTCTCCATCTGCCGCTCTCTCTAGAGGGCTGGCTTCTCCATCCTCCTGCCCTAAATCTTGCTGGAGGGGATTGTTGCCGTCTTCGGCACTGTCCGGAGTGCTATTATCTCCTGTGCCGGTATCACCGCTTTTGCCTTGGCGGGACTTAGAGCGGCGCCGCTGACGCCGGCGCTTGGGTTGCTTCTTGGAGGGGTCATCCTCCGTTGTCTCGTCGCCATTGCCTTCTTTGGGTGTGTCCACCATGTATATATCGTATGATGAGGTGGATGTCCAGTGCCCTGTGGGCAGTGGTTCCTCTTCGTCTCCCACATTGTCGTCCATACCGTTGATGTCTTCGGAGTCGAAGTCGAGCATGTCGGTTAAGTCGTCGACAGTGGCTACTAAGTGGGTGGTGGGTGGGTGGCGAATTTCTTCGTCATCCGCATCCCAATCCTGCCGGACATAGTTTGACCAGGATCCTCCTGACAAGGAGAGAGACCTTAATGAGTTCAGTATGTCGCCGAAGGGCGAGTGCTGAAAAATACACGCGGAGGTAAACTCCATGATCGGCGCCCAATCGTATTCGATAGGAACAGGCGCAGGCTGTTCAGAGTCCGTGGCCGGAGAAGGATCCAGCAGTTTGGCAACACGGCTCTCGTGAAGGGTAAGGTCGATATTCGGCTCGATCACCGCTGAGGATACGGCCTCCGTGACGGGGTCTATCCACCCGTCCATGGATGGCGCAATTGGCTCCGAATTGAGGCTCGGAGCGGCTGCCGGTGCGATCTCCTACATACGGTCCGATGGTAGAGCTAAATCATACTCATCGTGACCGCGTGGCGCACAAGGGAGGGGCTCGAATCCGTCGAAGATCAAGTCTCCGCGGATATCGGCCGTGTAGTTTAAGCTTCCAAACCTGACCTGGTGGCCAGGGGTGTAACTTTCGATCTGCTCCAGATGGCCAAGCGAGTTGGCCCGCAGTGCGAAGCTGCCGAACACAAAGAGCTGTCCAAGGAGAAAAGTCTCACCCTAGACTGCATCGCTATCGATGATAGTAGGAGCCATCAAGCCTAATGGCGGCGACATAGAGGAACTCTCAATGAAAGCACCAATGTCGGTGTCAAAACCGGCGGATCTCAGGTAGGGGGTCCCGAACTGTGCGTCTAAGGCGGATGGTAACAGGAGGCAGGGGACACGATGTTTTACCCAGGTTCGGGCCCTCTTGATGGAGGTAAAACCCTACATCCTGCTTGATTTATTCTTGATGATATGAGTATTACAAGAGTTGATCTACCACGAGATCAGAGAGGCTAAACCCTAGAAGCTAGCCTATGGTATGATTGTATGTTGTCCTACGGACTAAAACCCTCTGGTTTATATAGACACCGGAGGGGGCTAGGGTTACACAAGGTCGGTTACAAAGGAGGAGATATACATATCCGTATTGCCTAGCTTGCCTTCCACGCCAAGTAGAGTCCTATTCGGACACGGGATGAAGTCTTCAATCTTGTATCTTCATAGTCCAACAGTCCGGCAAAAGGATATAATCCGGCTGTTCGGATACCCCCTAATCCAGGACTCCCTCAGGGTGCGAGAGAAAAACCACCACCGCTTTGCATGTGGGCCAAACATATATATGTTGAATAACAAAAATGCACAACTTTGATGTGCCACATGCCTGAAAAACCGTTAATCATGCACCCACACAGAGCGAGGTTCATGAAGCGTACTACATATGATGGTCCCCTTCCCCCCTCTTCACCGCATACTATATGCTCCTGCCATAATATGTACAACCCAAAAGAATCCTCATCGATGGTGAAATTAAGTAACCTCTCCCGATGTAGGTCAAAGTGATGCATGCATGCATCGACGATGGCATCGTGGGCCCACAGATGGAAGTGTCACACGTGAGTGTCCTAGCTAGGATAACCACTGCCTGCATGCATGTGGCCCAAAGAGGTGTTGTGTGATGCTTGAATAGCCAATTTCACAATTTTGATGTGGCACGTGCCTCGGAAACCAAAAAGTCCCGACACTGAGTGAGGTGTACTTGTTCACGGACGCGTACATATAGTATATATGCTAATACCCTCCCACCTCTTCGGCGCGTACCATATACCACCATAACATAAACAAAAAAGATTCTACCTTGCTGGTCAAATTAACCTCACTGTCGGCTGTTCATCAAAGTGATGGACGACAACCTCGCGGGCCCACAGAAAGCGTCACACGCGAGTATCGAGTGTCGTGTAGGACAACCATCGACTGCATGTGGACAAAACATGTATGTATGAAAGGGTTGCGCAATATTTTAAATAACTATTTCACATCTCTGATGTGGCACCTGCCCGCCTAACAAAACGGTCAACCCACACGGTGGCTCACAACTCATAGTGTACTGCGAGCCACGCGCCACCCCCAGACGCACACACCCACACACACACCGCAAATCCACCACAACTACGAGGCATGTTAAATTAATTATCCCACGGTGAACATATGTTACGAAAGGAGGGACATTTCAATTTCAAAAAATTAACAGAGATTATTAAGACATTTTAGTACATTAATTGATTTATTTTCTAAGGGTATAATGTGCAAAAATCAAATTTGAGCTACATGCACACATGACAATGCACCTAAATGGATTGCAAAAACACATGTTTCTCACTGGGTGCATGTTTACTCCCCGTGCAACAAATGTCAAACGTTGAGAATCTTGATTTTTAAATTCTACTACATTCAAAACTTATTCGAAGTTCATGAAACTTATCGTGTTGTCATATGGACACCAATACAAAGTGGCATTGTACTTTTTTTGTCAAATTTGAGACCAGTTTTGTTGTAATCTCTATCTAATTACAAATAGGAGATTATTAATAATTGGGACCCAATATCCCAAATGGATTATTTATTCAAACCGTGAGCGTTAGATCAACAACGGATACGTGCCATGCTTCGGTTAAGCAATAAAGCGGTAGCATTAATCATCCAAATAGAAAAACAATATACGTGCCGCCGCGCGACCCGTGTGTCGTGCGAGCAGGCGTGAGTTGATGGGACGCATGCGAGCAGTCCGCCACACAGGAAGACGGGGAGGCGTGCGTGCAGGTGTGTGAATTGACGGAGGCGTGCTCGCTGTGAAGTTTCATCGAGAGGCGTGTGAGTAGCTATGTGAAATTTTGGTAGGCATGCCAGCAGTCTAGTGCGCAGGCTCACTAGGGAGGCGAGCCATCAGTTTGACCGCCGCCTGCCTCCCTCCCACAACTCCCACTACTCCATATTACTTGTGTGCCCGAGCAGCCGCACCCCCATCCTCGCCACACACACACACACACACAATCCTCTCTCTCCACTTGCATCCTCGACGCCGCTCTCAGTCCTCAAAGCCGTCAGTGTATGAGGATGCCGCCAAAGCGCCCCATCGGAGGGAGTGGCGACGCCGGGGCTGCTAAAGCACCAGAGCACGGCGTGGATATGGAGGCAGAGGTTGCCGTCTGTAGGATCGAAAGTATGTCTAGAGGGGGGGGATTGATTAGACTACTTAACCAAATAAAAATCTATCCTTTTCCCAATTTTAAGTCTTGGCAGATTTTAGCAACTTAGCACAAGTCAAGCAATCAACCTACACATGCATGTCTAAAGAGTATAGCAGTGGAATGTAAATCATTGTATATGAAGGTAAAGGGAGGAGTTTAGAGGGAGCAACACATGCATGTCTAAAGAGTATAGCAGTGGAATGTAAATCATTGTATATGAAGGTAAAGGGAGGAGTTTAGAGGGAGCAACACATGCATGTCTAAAGAGTATAACAGAGATTTTTGGCGTGCTTCCGATAGGTGGTGCTATCGTACTTCCACGTTGATGGAGACTTCAACCCACGAAGGGTAACGGCTGTGCGAGTCCATGGAGGGCTCCACCCACGAAGGGTCCACGAAGAAGCAACCTTGTCTAATCCACCATGGACAACGCCCAAGAAGGACTTTCCTCACTTGGGTAGATCTTCACGAAGTAGGCGATCTCCTTGCCCTTACAAACTCCTTGGTTCAACTCCACAATCTTGTCGGAGGCTCCCAAGTGACACCTAACCAATCTAGGAGACACCACTCTCCAAAAGGTAATAGATGGTGTGTTGATGATGAACTCCTTGCTCTTGTGCTTCAAATGATAGTCTCCCCAACGCTCAACTCTCTCTCACAAATTTGGATTTGGTGGAAAGATGGTTTGAGTGGAAAGCAACTTGGGGAAGGCTAGAGATCAAGATTCTTATGATTGGAATGGAATATCTTGGTCTCAACACATGAGTAGGTGGTTCTCTCTCAGAAACTGTATGATGGAAGTGTAGGTATGTTCTGATGGCTCTCTCCACAAATGAAGAGTGGGTGGAGGGGTATATATAGCCTCCACACAAAATCTAACCGTTACACACAATTTACCAAACTCGGGGGGACCGAATCATAAAACTCGGTCAGACCGATTTGGTTCCAAATGTGAACGTTAGGATTTTCGATGGGACCGACATGTCAACTCGGTGGGTCCGATATCATTAGGGTTAGGGCATAACGTAATCTCGGTGAGACCGATCACATAAACTCGGTAGGACCGATTTCTGTAATAGGCAAACAGAGAGTTGGTCAGGCAAACTTGGTGGGACCGAATCGCTCATTTCGGTTGGACCGAAACGTTACGAAGGGAAACAGAGAGTTTGCAATCCCATCTCGGTGAGACCGAGATCCCTATCGGTGAGATCGAAGTGACTAGGGTTTATGGCAGTGGCTATGTCAAATGAACTCGGTGGCGCTAGATAGATAATTTCGGTTGGGCCGAGTTTGACTTTTGGTTTGGGACATATGTGGACATGAGAAAATGGTTGAGGGCTTTTGGAGCAGATCACTAAGAATTTTGAACAAGCAAGCCATTAAGCAACACCTCATCCCCTTTTAATAGTATTGGCTTTTCCTATGGACTCAATGTGATCTTAGATCACTAAAATGAAAATGCAGAGTCTTGTTCTTGAGCCAATATGTGTCCGTAGCATTTTGAGGGGTCCATATTCCTAATCTATGCCATGCCAATCACTGAACTTTCTGAAATGATGATCTTGAAATAGCATTAGTTCAATGAGCTATATGTTGTTAGGAATTACCAAAACCACCTAGGGATAGTTGTAATTTCAATCTCCCCCTTTTTGGTAATTGATGACAGCATATAGATCAAAGCTTCGACAAAAGATAATAAGATTGAAATACATCGTCGCTTTGAGAAGTATGTGATAAGCAAGAGCTCCCCCTAAATTTGTGCATTATTTAAAATTTTCTTTTGAATGCAAATGCACAATCGATTAGGATCATGAGTTACTCTTCCATGTCACATACATCTTGGTGGAGTGCTCAAGATGATAGAAAGTAAAAACATGCACTCATCACCAAGCAAAGTGAATGATCATACGAGAGATATAAAAGATAACATCATTCAAGCACAAGCATTAATGTATGATATGATCAAACATGATCATATAAGTATCTGACACACATAGACATAAACAATTAAGCAAGCACACAAAAGTATCAACCAAATAGCAAGAGAGACAAAAGAAGCAAAAACACTCTCTCTCGAAGCCTATGATCCTAGGAGGTGGTGTTGAGAGGACTCCAAGGATGAATGCATCTGTTGAAATGGTTGGAGCTGGTGGAGTTGTAGCTGGAGGTGGTACTGACGCTGTGGCTGCATGTGCTGATGTAGTTCCTCTTGTGTTAGCCATGGGTACTGCAGCAGATCTGTAACCTCTTGGCACTCTGTAAAAGGCATCTGTGGTAGCCTGCCCTTTCCTCTCCTCAGCTTCTTCCTGGAGCTGCTCAACTGCTGTCTACATCTCTGTCACTTTAAGATCAAGATTATAGAACTTTGTTTCAATGATCCTTTCAAGCTCTCTTGGTTTTGAGTCAGGGTGGCCAAGCCCTTCTCTATCCTCAAGGTTGCTTGAATCAGATATCCATGTTGATCTTGCTTGCTCTTTAGAAACACTTGAGATGCCTCTTCAACACTTGGCATCTTTGCAGCTTTGTCAGCCTTTGCTTTCTCTCTCTTTTCTTGTGCTTGCACACTTGTAGGATCTTCTTCATCGATGACAATAGTGTTGTCCTCAAAATCTGGTCTCAAGGGTAGATGCTCCTTGTCTAAAAGATATGTGCATGTGACCATCTTGGAGTTGGTGAGCACCTGAATATGTGGAGCATACCCACAAGATCTCTTCTGATCTGCAACTATCCTCCTGATTGTTTGCACAATCAGGCTCATGACTTTAAACTTGTGGGGCACATCAAATAGTTGCAGCAAGTTGATAGAATGGCCTCTGATCATCTTGTGATCTCCAGATTTTGGCAACAAAGTATGCCTCAGAATGGTGTTGATGGTGGCCAATCCAGACAACAAATAGTGAACAGACCCAAGCTTATGAGTTTCCAATGCTTTGTTTGGAATCTCCTTGTACATGTTGTGTAACGCCCTCGATGCGGCTATATCCCCTACGTGTCGAAGCATGACTTAGAGGCATAACCGCATTGAAAGAAATGTCGCAAGTGAGGTAATCTTCGCAAACAACCCTTGTAATATAAATAAAGGGGAAAAGATACATAGTTGGCTTACACTCGCCACGTCACACAAATACGTAAATAGCATTACATTCATCCAATGTACTCATGGTCCGACTACGGTACCAAAATAAATATCAACCCCCACATGCGACAAAGTCCCCGATCGCCCCAACTAGGCACCACTACTGATCATCTGGGAAAGACACATAGTAACGGCGAGAGTCTTCATCGAACTCCCACTTGAGATCAAGCGCATCGTCTGGAGTGGTATCATCGGTCCCTACATCTGGTTTAGGAAGGAATTTGTGAGTCACGGGGACTCAGCAATCTCACACCCTCGCGATCAAGACTATTTAAGCTTATGGGTAAGGTAAGGGTATGATGTGGAGCTGCAACAAGCGACTAGCATATATGGTGGCTAACCTATTCGCAAAAGAGAGCGAGAAGAGAAAGCAAAAGCACGGTCGAACAACTATGATCAAGAAGTGATCCTAGAACAACCTACATCAAGCATTACTCCTACACCGTGTTCACTTCCCGGACTCCGCCGAGAAGAGACCATCACGGTTACACATGCGGTTGTTGCATTTTAATTGAGTTAAGTTTCATGTTATCTACAACCGGACATTAAAAAATTCCCATCTGCTCATAACCGTGGGCACGACTTTTGAAAGTTCAAATCCCTGCAGGGGAGTCCCAACTTAGCCCATCACAAGCTCTCATGGTCAACGAAAGATATTCCTTCTCCCAAGACAATCCGATCAGACTCGGCATCCCGGTTACAAGACATCCTCGACAATGGTAAAACTAAACCACCAAAGTCACCCGAATGTGCCGACAAATCCCGATAGGAGCTGCACATATCTCGTTCTCAGGGCACACCGGATTATCCAAGGTTCCGGTAGGCCAGCCCAGAGTTGCCCCTGGTGGCCACCGGCAGCTGACAGGTTGGACCAACACTCAGAGGAGCACTGGCCCGGGGGTTTAAATAAATATGACCCTTGAGTCCGCGGAATCCAAGGGAAAAAGAGGCTAGGTGGCAAATGGTAAAACCAATGTTGGGCCACGCTGGAAGAGTTTTATTCAAGGCGAACTGTCAAGGGGTTCCCATTATAACCCAATCGTGTAAGGAACGCAAAAATCCGGGAACATAACACCGGTATGATGGAAACTAGGGCGGCAAGAGTGCAACAAAACACTAGGCATAAGGTTGAGCCTTCCACCCTTTACCAAGTATATAGGTGCATTAAGATAAACATGATAATATTTTGATATCCCAACAATAAACAATGTTCCAACAAGGAAGGATCTCCAAACTTCACCTGCAACTAGCAACGCTATAAGAGGGGCTGAGCAAAGCAGTAACATAGCCAAACAATGGTTTGCTAGGACATGGTGGGTTAGAGGTTTGACATGGCAATATGGGAGGCATGATAAGCAAGTGGTAGGCATCATAGCATAGGCATAGCAAAAGAGCGAGCATCTAGCAAGCAAAGATAGAAGTGATTTCGAGGGTATGGTCATCTTGCCTGCAAAGTACTCAGAGTTGCCTTGATCCTCGAAAGCGAACTCAACGGGCTCCTCGCTCATGAAATCGTCTCCCGGCTCTACCAAAAAAAGAACAACAAGCAAAAGGAGCACAATCAACCACGTGCAATGCTCAAGCAATATGATGCAAACATCGTATGATATGCGGGATGCGAGATGTGATGCATATGCATTATTTGACAAGGAAGGATTGAACCTGGCCTCAACGTGGAAATCCAAGAGTTCCACTAGAAAGGTGAGGTGATTTCGGTTGAAATCGATATAAAGATCACCGGAATTAGATGCACGGTTTGGAAATGGCAAGCAAAACAAATATGGCACCGGTCTGCGATAATCAGCAAGTAGCCATCTAAATGCATCAAGTTAAATAGGCTACAGCACTCAAACATGACAAACAAATACATGGCAGGGATCCACTCATGATGCGTGACAAAAGATGAACACTGAGCTATGGCTAATTCATCCATTAACAGGTTAAAACAAGCATGGCAAAAGTGCAAATGATAACAGGTTTCAGACTTGGTGAAATTAACACAAGTCTAGAATTTATCATCAGGAAGCAATCTTTAGAGCATGAAAACTACATGCTACAAGAACTTTACATGGCAAAGCACGGCGTGGCATGAAGCTACTCTAAGCACTTAACAAAAGTCACTTAGTGACCTTGAGCCAAAAGGAATCAGAAAATACAATTGCAAGCATGTGAACATAGCAAAAACATAAACAGATTCAGACTTAGTGAAAAACTGGAGCATGCAAACAGATTTGACGAGTAGGCATGTTTACGAGCTCGATTCACTCACTACAGAGCATGGCATGACAAACTAAGCATACGTCCATCAAGAAGACATGGCATAGAAGCCAGGCAAGGCAAGAACAATAACATAGCATGCACGGATCAATAGCAACATCCTCGGCAAAATCGCTAAACATGTCAACAATCTGCCAGGATCATTTTATAGCAAAAGTAGAGCTCGATTGACTCAAGCTAGGGTGCTCCATAATTGCAAACAAAGACATGGATGGATAGAGCACCACAATATTAACAAAACATCCTTACTGATCATCCTCAAAAGAGGCACGGATAACTAGGAAACAACATGAACATATGGCATAAAAACAATATCAGAACAAGGACTTACAGAAATTCTAAGTCCCTGAAATCAGCATCAATGATTACGCTACTTTGCAAGCTTGTGCTAGTCACCACAAATATCACAAAAATACATGGCATACACCCCTGTAAAGATGGCATGGCATTTAACAAAACACATGTAGAGCTCAGGATCATATCATGCACACATTAAACATGGCAAAAATGACAAAAGGTCATTTGCTGAAACAGATCTAACATATTCATCACATAGCCCTCTTTCAACAGCATTTCGGGCATCAAGATGAGCTCAAATTAAAATGATGCAATGAGATGAAATGATGTACTCGTCGAGACGAACATTTTGATATGCTACACGTACGAATCGGAGCTACGGATGAAGAGTTATGGCACGTGAAAGTAAGCATAAAAATCAGGGTTAGGGCAAAAAGTCAACCGAGGGGGAGAAACTCAGATCTGGATCTGGCCTTGCACGTGGCCCGAGGTTCGCTGAATCCGAGCTCTTGCTCGCCGGAAGCGTCGTGGATCGCCGGAGGGGGGTCGCCGGACGGTGGAGAGGACGCCGGGGCGGTGAGGAGGCGGCTCCGGCGCGGTGGCAGGCGCAGACGGCGTGGGTCACCGGCGTGGGAGGACCGGAGCGGCGCCGGCAGGCTCAGGCGACGAGGTCGCCGGCCGGTGCGGAAGAAGGTGGCGGCGAGGAGGCGGCTTGTCGGGGCGGCGCGGACCCGGGCGCACGTCCCTGCGGGCGGCGGCGAAGGCAGATGGGCCCGGGGGCTCCCCGCGGGCCGCAGCGGGAGGCTACCGGCGGCGACACGTGGCACTACGCCACTGGTGCGGGCGGCAGCGCGATTTCGTCCGCCCGGGACGGACGTGTCCGGCGGCGGCGCGAGCGGATTTTTAGGGTTAGGGGTGTTTTGACCCGGAATTTTTGGAGGAGGGGCTATATATAGAGGTAGAGGGAGCTAGGGAGCTCCAAATGAGGTGCGGTTTGTGGCCATGCGATCCTGATCGAACGCTCTAGATGATGGAGGTTTAGGTGGGTTTTGGGCCAAATTGGAAGGGTGTTGGGCTGCAACATACACGAGGCCTTTTCGGTCCCTCGGTTAACCGTTGGAGTATCAAACGAAGTCCAAATGGCACGAAACTTGACAGGCGGTCTACCGGTAGTAAACCAAGGCCGCATGACAAGTCCCGGTCCAATCCGAAAAAGTTTAACACGCGCACACGAAAAGAGGTAGAAAGGGACATCGGGTGACATAGGAGCACCGGAATGCAAAACGGACAACGGGAAAAATGCTCGAATGCATGAGACAAACATGTATGCGAATGAAATGCACATGATGACATGATATGCAATGCATGACACGAAAGCAATGAAAAGGAAACAACAGCGAATAACTGAAAGACACCTGGCACATCGGTCACAAGGCGTTACATGTTGGCCATAGAGTTGTGGTCTTTCTTCTTCTTGGCATAGACATCCAAGTCGTCTTCATGCTCTTCAAGGGCATTGATCAATTTAGCCCACTCATTAACAGTTGATTGGTACCTTGTACCTTCAGACATCCAAACGATTCTACCATGTGGATAGAAATTAGCTGTAAATAGAAGTGCATAATGAGCTCATCATTCCATTTGGTAAGATTCTGTCCCACAAACTTGTCCACTCCTCATGATCTGAAGCTCTCATGCACTCCTGGAAAGTGGTCTTCATTCTCATCGATGTACTCCCAATCAGCGCACTTCATATCACACACAATGGGCTTCTTGTCAAGCAAGTTGGTCTCACAGAAATCTTGCTGCTCTTTGGTTTGGAACCTGTAGTCCACAACAGTCCTTCTCCTTGCAGCATATGGATCAGTCTGTCTCCAAAGTCTGAGACCTGCATCCTTCCTGATGTTCATGTCTTCTGCCACTGGATTGCTGTCATCATGGTCTGGAATCTTAGGTTTGAGCTTCCTAAGCACTTGGGCTTCAGCATCTTCTTCATCAATTTCCGGCACTGGGGCCTTGTTCATCTCAGCAGCCGGAATATTTCTTGTGCTTCTCTTAGGCTTTGAAGTCTTTGAAGCTTGAGCAGAAGCTTTGGGGGTAGTCTTGGGCTTTGAAGGCGCAGCCCTAGACTTGATGGCATCCCCCATCAGCTTTTAAGTCTTTGATGCTGGTGTAGCATCCTCTTCCTCTTCTTCATCTTCAACTGGATCTCTCATCATAGAGGATCTACCAATGACTCTGGCAGTGGTCTTCTTGACCCTCTATTTCCTTTTCTTACCCTCTCCAGCAGCCTCATCAGCATTTGACTTGGAGGTTTCAACAGTTGTGGCCCTGGCCTTTAAGGTTGGCACCCTCTTTGGAGGGGCCTTCTTGTGCATACCAGGCTTGGTGGATGCAGCTAAGCCAAATTCCTTCTTAACAACCCTTTTCTTGGAGCTCACTTCCTCCTCAGCAACAACAAATTCCTCATCCTCTAAGTCTGAGTTTCTATTCTTTCTTGACATTGTAGTTGCTTTGGGCAGATTGCTTGGAGTGCTCCTGCTGCCATCATCATAGCTGCTAGAGGGACTAGTACCCTCTCTCAGGTTCATCTGCTCTTCTGACTTGTTTTGACTATCACTCTGGTCAGACATACACTACAAAAAATACACTTCCGTGATGATACGTGTTTGTCACAGTATGTCACTTTTTTGTCATGCATGTACATCCATGACGATTTTATGACAGAATCAAGATAGTCATATCTGTGCTGTCATAGAAGTGTTCCATGACATTACCAAAATTATCATCACGGAAGTGTCCACTTCCATGATGATAAATCGTGCGTCACAGAAGTGCTTTCATCAAGGGTGACCGACACGTGGCATCCACCATAACGGAACGCCGTTAAGCTATCGGGTCGGGTTTTGGATCCGATAACCCGTTAACAACCCCAACCAATGGGGACTTTCCACATCTGAAATCATCATTGGCTGGAGGAAACACGTGTCGGCTCATCGTTGGGACAGATGTCATCCACTCATTGGACGGAAGGCGCCTATGATACGTCGACACGTGGCACGGCCCAATAGAGGCCCATTCCTATGAAAAGGCCGGCCCGTTTGACTTGGTCAAAAGGTGGCGGGCCGGCCCATGGAAAGCCTGTTAACGGCCTGTTCGCATATAGCCCATTTACAGCCCGCTAACCCAAGGCCCGTTACGCCCTATCTGAATTAGGCCCAGTAGCGTCATCTGGGCCATCCAATATGATTCCAGCCCGTTTTCACTTCTGGCGCATGTATGTCCCTTGACGTCTTTCGGCCCATATGAGGCCCTATGTAACTCTTAGCCTATTAACGGCCCGTGGTGAAACTGGCCCATAATGAACAGTGTATCACTTTACACCCATTAATGACCCGTGGTGAAACTGGCCCGTAATGAACAGTGTATCACTTTATACCCATTAACGGCCCGTTATTCCGTTGGGCCATTTCTAGCCCATGTTATCTTTTGGCCTTCTCAGAGCCCATTTATTCTTGGGCTCATTTCCAGCATTCGTTTACTTATGGCCTGTTACTGTCATTTTCTGCTTATGGGCCAAATTCAGCCCCTGGTTATAGTCGGCCCTTTTGTGGTCCGTTAATACATTGGGCCATTTTCATAGCGTCATCAAATACGGCCTATTAACGATGGCCCATTATGGTCGGCCCATGAACGGATGATTCCAACTCAAGCCCGTTTACGGCCATAATGCGGTCCGTTTGGCCCATGTTTGGCCAATTGATCATATGGCCCGTATAAGGCCCATTGATGATACGACCCGCAGAAGGCCCATTCTTTCTATGGCCCGTAGAAGGCCCATTGTTTCTACGGCCCGTAGAAGGCCCACTGTTTCTAAGGCCAGTAGGAGGCCAAGTGTCACTACAGTAAATATTAGCCCATGGTTATTGTGGCCTAGTTTTAAAAAATAGGTTATTGCAGCCACTAGCTAACCGCGGAAAAAGAACTGCAATGACTACAAGCAAACAAATAAGCAAGACAACAAGGAAATAAATAAGCAAGCAACTAACGCTAGGTTATCACGGCTATTACACACATTACATCCACTGGGCATTAAAGTTCGCCACCAGTGCAAATATAGGGAACAAAGCAGCATATCATATACACTAGTTGTCAAAGTTGGCGACCAGCGCAATTAAACGCCGTAGCAAAACAAATCCAGAACTGAAACCACTTCAGAAGATCTCAAGAAACAATATCCTGGGTACCCATAATGCTGGCAAGATGCTTAGCAAGCTTATTAACTTTCTCTTGTTTGGTGCTTAAATCCTCCAGCGCTTGTTGTTGCACCAGAAAATATGCATCTGAATTCTGCATGGACTTCCTCAGTCCTTCAGCTTCCTATCGCAGCACATCTGATCGATGTCTTTCAACTTGAAGTTGAGACTCAAGAAGACGAACTGATTCAGGCAGCGAGTTCGAAGAGCTTGTGCAGCAGCAGTGGACAGTAACTCGAACACTACATCAAGAAAGGACTTTTGGGTTCCCTCACTGTCGTCAAGATAGTTTTTATCAGCTTTCTTGGAGACCAACAAGGATGTCTCACTATCTTGAACATTATCTGCATTACTTCCTTTACCATTGGATAACGCGGCACCGTTCTCCAATATTTTGTCCGCATTCTAAAAGAGAAACAAGCAGACACATCACATGTTTACCATGTTGTATATGAAACTCATTTTGGTAAATGAGTTCAGTAGTAAAGTGGACAGGATAACAGCATGAAACAAACATATATCTATGTACCATGGTCACTTTATGGTCTATATCATTCTAGTTTTTGTTGCCAAATCAAGATAGAGACACAGTTCAAATAATATTTGCTCAAGACAAAGCAGAATAGACAGAATATAAGTGTGGGTAACTATAGAGCAATAACAACACTTGTAATGTGCATGACATGAGAACATAATTGTTTATTCAATTGAAACTGAAATCAACATAGAGCAGGTTACAACAGCAAACCAGTTAAAGAAATAGGTTTAAAACATACCTGTTGCGCCATTGGAGTTTCAATTCCATCCTTCAAATTTGAAAATAGTTGGTATGAGTAAATACAGTAATGCAAGAGCAAAGGAGTATGAACCATAGCTACAGAACCTAACCTGAGAACAAATCTTCTTCTCCTTTAAGTGTTGAGTTGGGATTCAGAGTGGTGGTCCTCGTGCTTTGGGCACTGTAGTTCCCTTACTAACTGCTCGTGTTTGGGTGCTCTGTGGTGGAGACGGTGCTATGTCAACTGGAACTGGGTTACTATCTGCCGGGGTTGGGGTTAGAAGGGGTGTAGTTGGTTCTCTGTCCAACTGGGTAGGGGTACAATCTGCGAGAGTCTGGGTTATGTGTGGTGGATCTGGTCATTGGGCAAGTACAACCGTGGTTCTATCTGCATCAACTGGTAGCACTATCTTTTCTGAAGACCGTGTCGTTACTCCCTTAGATACTGCCATCACGCTCTCCAATTCAAATGGCTGATAAACAAGAAAAGTAATTGAAAGTATAGACATTGTATGATAGACAAGTGCAATGGATAGTGGGGAATAAAAGAGGGCATGAAATAATTCATATTTATGTTGTCTAACCAAACATGATAGCATGACACAATTTCACATATATGATGGCTAACTAAATAGGATAGCATGACACAATTTCACATTATGATGGCTAACTAAAAAAGATGGAAAGACATAGTTCAAAATATGAGACTATGTAAACAGCATGACATGACATAACTATATAATGTGTTTATTAAATAGGTTGGCATGCCATAATTCACATACATTCACGGATAGAATGCCATGATTCAAAATATGATGACTGTAAACACTAAACAGGATGAGATGATATAACTATATGATGTCTTTATTAAATGGGTTGACATGCCATAATTCAGATAGATGATGTGTATGTACTATGTAAACATGATGGCATGATATAATTCAAATATATGATTTATATAGTAAGCAAGTAAGCAGATGGCAATCCATATATGATGTAAAAACTAAGCAATGCAAGACAACATGCATGACATGGGTAATATAACCCTGCCAAGTTTGAGCATAGACCTCAAGGGGGAAATAGGACTGGTCATCAGTCTTGGAATCCTCCTCTGAGGAGCTCTCTATAACCAACAAGATGTCTGCTTCAGCAGGTAGCATTGTCTGCTCTGAATACCTTGTTTTCACTCGAGATACTTCCATCACCGCTTCAAATGGCTGATGCACAGGAAGAGTAGTTGAATATACAAATATTGTCGACAAATGGAACACGTAATACAAAAAATGATAGCATGATATAATTCACATACATAATGATGGCTAAACAGCATGGCATTGCATAATTCACATATATAATGCCTTTGCAACAAGATAGCATTGTATAATTCACATATATAATGTCTTGCAACAAGATGGCAATGCATAATTCACACATATGGTAATTACACACTGAACAGGTGGCGTTCACACAAAGCATGTGTCGTGGTTTTGTCACGGCAGATGTCCTAGAGAAAGGACTTAGTCGTGGAGCCATCGCGATGGGTTAGCTTGAAGGGGTTAAAGCGGACACAAGGACGCAAGAGAGTTTATACTAGTTCGGCCCCTTCGATGAAGGTAAAAGCCTACGTCTAGTTGTGATGGAATTGATAGGGTTTCGATGACTAGGGAGCAAACAAGCTTCGCTTGTGTCTCGAGTTGTTGTCTGTCCCCTGAACCGCTGCCGGGTCATCCCCTTATATACACAGGTGACGCCCGTCGGTTCACAGATTCCCAATACCGTCTCATAGATGTGTCCGGTTTGGTCTCTACTTATTCCTAACTTACAATACAAGTTACATACCAACGCCGGTTTACGGCTACAGGCCTTAAACCGACCATGGGCCTTGAGCTCTCATCTGCCTTCTTGGGCTTTAACATAATTAACTACTGATGAAGTTAACCCGGCCCAGATAGGCCGGTTTATGCCCAGTAGTAATATCCCCAACATTAGGCCCCAGATTGATTTGAACAGGTTCATGTCAATCCTTAGCAAAAAATCTTCACCTTCAACATCTTCTTGTAATTTGTTGAACCGCCGTGATGTCATCTTCTCTGGTTGTTGTAAACCGGTGTGACATCACCTGTTGTAAAGAACCTTATCCATGATACCCCCTTTTTGTTTTTTGTTTAATAGGTCTCCGACAATTAAGGCGACAGCTTCATTTCCAAACCCATGGTCCCTTGATTTTCGCACCTGACTCCTGTCCCTTGCCTTATAAATAGGACCGAAGGGTCATTTCTTTTTCCCCTTCGTGCCCTTCTGCTTCGTCTTCCTCGCGTCATCCAGCTTCGGAGCTCCGCCGCCGTCGACGACCTCTGCTCCAACCTTGGCCGCTGCATCACCCTGACTGTACCAGAGCATCGCGACGACCTTCTGTTTCTTCCTCGGCTCCGGTGAGTTCTTCACCTTTTCCTTCGTAGATCCGTTCTAGGGTTTCCAAGTTCTTCAGAGTTCATCGTCTGCTTCGTACTCATATGATAGATCCTAGATGAACCTATGAACCTGTGCTCTGTGTAGCGGTAGTTCTTAGCATCCGCCTTTACTCATATGCCTCAAGACCGTAGCTCTACCTATATCTCTGCCCATTGATTCGGTACTGTTCCTTTTTGAACCTTGAATATTTTCCTTCTTTTCTGAACTTGCTTCAGATCCGTTGCTGTAGAGAAATCTTGTGAAATTTGTTTCTGTATACTTATCTATCTGCAATCTCAACTGTTTCAATGCTTAGATCCGGCGGTTTAACTTTATAGAAAAATTTCCAAACTGGTATATACCATTAGTCCCCTTGTTGAACCGCCTGCTGCTGTTGCTTCATAAAACTCCGATTTAGATAGAGCTGTCTCCGGTTTAACATTGTACATACCAGTGCACTTTTAATCAATGTATTTTTGAACCGGGATCTTCTACCTTGTAGCTTCCATCATGGCCAAGCAAGTGTATGAGTGCAATTGGGTTCCTTCTCGCGTCACAGAGGCTGAACTGGACGATTTAGTCCTGATTGGCGCTTTAGGCAGCAAAGATACCATCCATTGGAGGGCTCCTGGCAAAGAATGCCCTCCCACACCTCGAGAAGGAGAGGTTGTTGTTTTGGTAGATCACTTAGCCCAGGGCTTTAAGCCGCCCGGTTCTAAATTTTACCGGGATGTTTTAGCCGATTTCCAGCTCCATCCACAAGATACTGGCCCCAACTCTGTTACAAATATGTGTCACTTCCAAGTGCTCTATGAAGCGTTCTTTCAAGAGGAGCCCACAGTGGAACTGTTCAGAGACCTTTTCCATCTAAACCGTCGTACCGAGTTTACTGACGGCTCCAATACGGAGTTGGGTGGCGTGGCGATTCAGAAAAGGAAAGAGGTCACATACCCTCACGCCAAACTGCATAGCCACCCCAAAGAATGGAATCAGACATGGTTCTACTTCAAAGACACCTCCCCTGCTGGTGAGAATCCCTTGCCTGGCTTTCGACCGGAGCGGCTCAGCAACACACACCCTTTTCCACAAAGATTGACTGCACAGGAGAGAAGTAAATATGCTCCTCAGCTGTCAAAGCTCAGAGCCTTTATGGCCAACGGTTTAACAGGGGTTGATCTTGCTCGCTGTTGGATATCATGGAGCATACTGCCCCTTAGTTAGCGCTCCAGTTTGATGTGTGAGTATACTGACAGTGTTGATGACCCACTGCGACATTCGAAACTCCAGCTCTCCGGTGAAGAAATCACAGAGGCTGTGCATAAGATACTGAATGAACCAGAACACGTCTGCTCTAGAACCGGCCTGCTTCCCTTCTGTGCCACCAACAAACCGCCAGCTATAAGACTTTGATTTTTCTCTTTGCTGAATCTGTTATTGATATGTCTGGTCATTGTTTTTAATATCAGTGTCTGCATAATCAGGGCGATGATCCGTTTTGGAGCAAAAAACTGTCGCAGGAGAAACCAGAAAAACCAGACAAACCGGAAAGAGCAACCCGGCAAAAGACTAAAGCTGTGAAGAAGACTGCCCACTGGAAAAGAACCTCTGCATCTTCTAATCCGGCTCCTGATGATGAGGTGGATAATCCAGACTTTGAGGTAGAGCTTGACTCACTTGGTTTATTTTTCATGCGTCTTATTGATGATGATATTTGTCAGGATGATGCCAAAGCCAGCCACGCGGATGTTGCAGAGGTAATTCTTCTCTCTTCCGATTCAGAAACTTTGCCTTCGCAAAAAATCCGTCAGGCAAACCGGAAAGTTAAATTTTTCTCATCCTCTTGCTTATTTGGATCCTAAACTTCTTATGAAGACCCAACAACACAAAGCTCGTCGCACCACCCGGCACAGTGGCCAGGTAGTTACCTCCGCCGGTTTACCGAACAGTCCGGTTCAGAAACGCCATTCAGAGGTCTCTAATTTGCTTGTCAGTGCTTGTCCTAAAGCGGGCTGCTTTCGTCAACCTCTTAATCCGTCTGACTCCGATTACCAGGTTACTTCCCACTCATCTTCTGGCGAGTCATCGGCTACTCAGCTCCCACCGCTCAAAACGGTGCTTGGGTAAGCTATACTTATTGTGATGTTTGCAGTACATTGCCTTAGAACATATGCTGTATTTGATTTTTGTTATTCTTCTCAGGGCCAAACCTAGGCCAAGCAAGAAGGCCCGCCTGGACAAAGCGGCCGAAGAAGATGTCGTTCTTGAAGCAGACAAGACACCCAATGCTGAAGCGGCTATTCCTGAGGATATTCCCAATGATCCGCTGCAGCAAGGTGATGATCTTATTGCTGAAGAGAGACCTACTGATACCTCAGGTCCTATCCATCAGCCCACAGGCTCCATCCGGATTGAAAGCTCCACCAGTCCAGCAAAACCTACTAACAAGCCAACAGCTCCAGTGCAAACCGGCGGTACCAAGGATGATGAGGTTGTCATTACTGGCACTGGCCATACTGAGCCAAGCAATCCTGCCGCTTTATCCAAACATTCTGCCAAGGAAGAATTTGCTGCCTTTGGCAAAGGCAAGTGGAACGCTGATCTGACGACTTATGTTGCTCTGAACGCTGAAGATATCCATTCTGGCTATCTGAACCGGCTGTATACCAGCCGTGACTATGAAGCCGGTCTGGTTAATATGATGAAAGATAAATATGAGGTAACTTCCATATGCTCCTTCCTGCTTGTATGCTTCCATTCTTGCTGACGCTCCTAGCCCCCAAGGCCCGGTTTGAAATATTCTTTCAAACCGGGACTTAATAATATAAATCTTGATGCTTTGAAATTTGCTGATGTAGCCCCCAAGGGTCGGTTCAACTTAGCGTAGTTAAACCGGTACTTTAAGTAATTGAAACTGCCGCATCAGAATATATATGATCAAATAGCCATTAGCCCCCAAGTGCCAAGTTGAATACTTGTATTGATCTTGGGACTTTGTAAGCAATTGAAAGATGAAGATCGAATATGCATTAGCCCCCAAGTGCTAAGCGCATAACTTGTTATGTGGTTGGTACTTGAATCCTTCTACCGATTTGTTGAAACATATATCTGTATGCATGCAGGCGGAGCTGAAGACGAAAGAAAACCAAGTCATCGATCTTCAAGAAAACCTGAAAACCCAACAGGCTGAAACCTCCAAAGCAAAAGAGGAATTGGCCAGTGCTTTAAGCGCCATGGAACAACTTAAGGAGAACTTCAAGAAGAAACGGGCGGATTGGGCCACTGAAAAGTCCGCTTTGATCAAACGAGCGGAGGATGCCGAGGCTGCACTAAAACCAGTGACGGATGAACTAACCAGCATAAAGCGGCATGTTCATGCCATGACCACTGCTATCTTTGGTAAGCCAGCTTGCCTTCTGAATTGGCTTTGCCTTCTTACAGAGTCGCCGGTTTATTAACCCTTTATGGTATTTCAGGGACACACATTGGTCACTTGGGGTCAGATGTGCAGAAGAAATTGAAAGCCGCCTATACATTGGTTGAACAATTGTATACTGGTGCCCAGCGGATCATCTGTACCGCGTCTCATAATAAACTGGCCCCACTTTGATTCAAGATACCCTAATGAAACTGTCAGTGCTTCCTGCCCGGGTTGAAGAGCTGAATAAATCTGCTGCTTGAACCGGTGCAATCAATGCCTTAATCCGGGCAAAAGCCTGGGTGCCAGATTTTGATCCTATTGAAGCGGCTCAGGGCTATCCCAGCTTAAAGGAAGACGGGTCAGAATTTGGTGAAGCGGATCTGCAAGCAATAAACCGGGAGGTACGTCCACTAGCTTGTCAGTTGGCTGAGGAAGTAGACTTGTCTCGTTATCAAGCGCAATATGACAGTCAGAACAAGCGAATAGCTGCACCAATCCATGAATCGGAAAATCTGATCCCTCCAATCCGTAAGCATACTTACGCTCCCGATATTGACCCGTCATTGCTGATCCATGATGAAGCTATTTTTCAAGCATTAATGGGAATCGACTGGACAACTGTGGATTTCCAGCCACTGGGTAGAGAAACGGAAGCTGAAGCGGCGCAGGATGACCCACAACCATCAGGCCAGGGTGGTGACCAAGCTTGAACCGGAAGCTGGTTTTAAAACTGCCTCTCCTTTGTGAAAAACAATTATATTATTATGGGCACCATGTTGCCTTGTAATAGGCTAGCTGATACCTTTGATGTTGATATGCCTTCGTGCATAACTTGTTCTTCCTGTGGTAATGAACTTTCCAAAACACTTTCTGAAATGAGAAATTCGTCAAGTGCCACCGCGGTTGTACCGTCAGGCGGAATATGATGTCTGTATATATGAAATCAAAACATCCAAAACAAAATTTGAAGTATATGATCAAATTTTTGAGATACATAATACCTGCCATCGTTGAGCGTGAAGTTGGCTTGGCCAATCTTGAAGTGGAGTTTTGCAAACTCACACTATTGGAGGAGATAACAGCTCCTGTATATATATATGACGCTGGTTTACCATGTAAACTGTGCCGGGTTATAATAAACACCGTGTTACTCCATAAGAGGATGTTAACAACAAGGATCAAACCGGACAAATAGTCTCCGGATTGACGTGAACTGTGTTCCGTCAATTGATTGGTTAAAAAACTTTGTCAGTTTAAAAAAACACAATGAAAAGCAAAAACCCCCCTTCAAAGAAAAGTGTGAAGCAAAAGCCAAAAAAGGTTTATTTAAGCTGATCAAGTGGCGTTACCATGGCCAAACACGACCAAGCTCCCGCTAGGTGTAACTATGGTTCTAGTCAGCCAGGTCCCCAAATGAAACTGTGGCATTTATGCCGACCAAATGGCATGGTCATGGTTCGGGTTCGACCAAGCCCCCAAGTGATTCTGTGGCCTTAGGCCGATCAAGAGGCATGACTGGTTCAGACATGACCAAATCCCCAAGTGATCTGGTGGCTCTCGCCTATCAAGAGGCATGGTATTGGTTCGGACACGACCAATCCTCCAAGTGATATAACACGATGCTTTTAGCAAAGCGAACTCAAGGGGTAAACCAGAGGCCGTTTTAGAGCAACTCCGTGTAACCTCACATGATGTAAAAGAACAGATACCCCACTTTATCTGAGGTTCCGGTTTATTATATTTAATCATAATATATACATTGTCATAATATGTACATAAGTATAGCCAATGGCTCAGGTATAGTAAGGCCGAAGATGAGCTATATTCCACGGCCTGTTAGTCTCCTCCTCTGATGTACGTGAGTCCTTATGCTCTCGAATATAGATCAGATAATACGACCCGTTGTGCAGATTCTTGCTGACCACGAAAGGCCCCTCCCAAGGTGGGGATAGCTTATGCATATCAGTCTGATCTTGGATGAGCTGAAGCACCAAATCTCCTTCCTGAAAGGTTCTGGTTCTGACCCGGCGACTGTGATAACGACGAAGATCCTGCTGGTAAATTGCCGATCGGGCAGCTGTGATGTCACGCTCTTCATCCAATCGGTCCAAAGCATCTTGCCGTGCTGTCTCATTGTCCGCTTCGACATAAGCCGTGACACGAGGTGAATCATGACGGATATCACTGGGGAGAACCGCCTCCGCTCCATAAACCATGAAGAACGGTGTGTATCCTGTTGATCTGTTGGGTGTTGTATTGATGCTCCATAACACAGATGGTAATTCTTCTACCCAACAACCCGGCGTTCTCTGCAAAGCAACCATGAGCCGGGGCTTGATGCCTCTCAAGATCTCTTGATTAGCTCTTTCTGCTTGACCATTGGACAGTGGATGTGCCATTGATGAAACGCCGAGCCGGATGTGCTCCCGTTCGCAGAACTCCTTCATAGCACCTTTGGACAAGTTGGTACCATTATCTGTGATAATACTATGTGGAAAGCCAAACCGGAAAATCACCTTTTTGATGAACTGAACCGCCGTGGCCGCATCACACTTGCTAATAGGTTCTGCCTCCACCCACTTTGTAAACTTGTCAACCGCCACCAGGAGGTGGGTTTTCTTATCTTTGGACCTTTTGAAAGGCCCAACCATATCCAGCCCCCAAGTCGCAAACGGCCAAGTAATTGGAATCATTCTCAATTCTTGAGCCGGTACATGAGCACGCCTTGAAAACCTTTGGCAACCATCACATCGTCTGACTAGATCCTCCGCATCAGCATGAGCAGTTAACCAATAAAAACCATGGCGAAACGCTTTAGCCACCAGAGACTTTGAACCGGCGTGGTGACCACAATCTCCTTCGTGGATCTCACGCAAAATTTCACGGCCTTCTTCCGGAGACACGCAGCGTTGAAAAGCTCCTGATATACTGCAATGATGCAACTCGCCGTTTATGATAGCCATGGACTTGGATCGCCGGATTATCTGCCGGGCTAGAATCTCATCCTTTGGCAACTCACCCCGGTTCTTGTATGCCAGGTAAGGAAGTGTCCAATCTGGAATAACATGAAGAGCCGCCACCAATTGAGCCTCTGGATCAGGAATAGCCAAATCCTCTTCACCAGGGATCTTGACTGACGGGTTGTGCAGCACATCCAGAAAAACATTGGGTGGGACCGGTTTGCGCTGAGAGCCCAGCCGGCTTAAAGCGTCTGCTGCTTCATTTTTCCGCCGGTCCACGTGGTCCACCTGATAGCCTTTGAAATAACCTGCGACAGTATCCACCTCACGACGATATGCTGCCATGAGTGGGTCCTTGGAGTCCCAAGCGCCGGACACTTGCTGAGCCACAAGGTCCGAGTCACCGAAGCACTTAACTCGACTTAGATTCATCTCCTTAGCCATTCGGAGACCATGGAGCAAGGCTTCATACTCAGGTGCATTGTTAGTACAAGGGAACATTAAACGGAGAACATAACAAAACTTATCACCTCGTGGGGAAGTTAATACGACTCCAACCCCCGATCCTTCCAACTGCCTGGATCCGTCAAAATGGATGGTCCAATACGTATGATCCGGCTTTTCTTCAGGTGCTTGCATTTCCATCCAATCATTGATGAAATCAACAAGTGCTTGAGACTTAACCGCTGTCCGAGGCACATACTTCAAACCGTACGGCCCCAGCTCTATGGCCCACTTTGCAATCCGGCTAGTGGCTTCCCGGTTCTGGATGATATCTCCCAAAGGAGCAGAACTAACCACCGTAATTGAGTGCCCTTGGAAATATTGTTTAAGCTTCCGGCTTGCCATAAAAACTCCATACACCAGCTTCTGCCAATGCGGATACCTTTGCTTGGACTCAATGAGCACCTCGCTGATATAATAGACCGGACGTTGAACCGGATGCTCCTTACCTGCCTCCTTTCGCTCCACCACAATAGCTACGCTGACCGCCCGAACATTAGCAGCAACATATAGCAGTAACGGCTCCTTGTCAACGGGAGTGGCGAGCATAGGCGGATTGGCCAATTGCCGCTTTAAGTCCTCAAATGCTTCATCAGCAGCAGAACTCCAGACAAACTGATCCGTCTTTTTCAACATCTGATACAAAGGGATTGCCTTCTCACCCAGGCGACTGATAAACCGGCTTAGCGCAGCAATCCGGCCTGCCAGGCGCTGAACATCGTTGATACACTTCGGTTTAGCCAGGGAGGTGATAGCCGTGATCTTCTCCGGATTAGCCTCAATTCCCCTGTTGGACACTAGAAAACCCAATAACTTGCCCGCCGGTACACCAAAGACACACTTATCCGGATTAAGCATCATCTTGTATGTTCTCAGGTTATCAAAGGTTTCCTTCAAATCATCAATCAGAGTCTCCTTCTCCCTGGATTTAACCACGATATCATCCACGTAAGCATGTACATTACGGCCAATCTGCTTGTGAAGACAATTTTGTACACACCGTTGGTAAGTTGCCTGGGCACTCTTGAGCCCGAAGGGCATAGACACATAGCAGAAGGCTCCAAAGGGAGTTATAAATGTTGTCTTCTCCTGGTCCTTAACTGCCATTTTGATCTGATGATAGCCAGAATACGCATCCAAAAAACTTAAACGCTCACAACCCGCCGTAGCATCAATAATTTGATCAATATGGGGGAGGGAAAAAGGATCTGCTGGACAAGCTTTATTAAGATCTGTGTAATCCACACACATGCGCCAGGTGCCATTTTTCTTGAGGACCAGCACCGGATTGGCAAGCCACTCGGGGTGAAAAACTTCAACAATAAAGCCAGCTGCTAAGAGCCTGGCTACCTCTTCTCCAATCGCCTTGCGTCTTTTTTCGTTAAACCGGCGGAGGAACTGTTTCACCGGTTTATATTTAGGATCCACATTAAGTGTGTGCTCGGCGAGTTGCCTCGGTACACCTGGCATGTCGGAGGGCTTCCATGCAAAAATGTCCCGATTCTCACGGATGAACTCGATGAGCGCACTTTCCTATTTCGGATCCAAGTTGGCACTGATGCTGAACTGCTTGGATGAATCGCCAGGTACGAAGTCAACAAGCTTAGTTTCTGCTGCCAATTTGAACTTCAGGGCCAGATCATGCTCCGTAGTTGGCTTTTTCAACGGAGTCATGTCCGCCGGATCAACATTGTCCTTATAGTACTTCAACTCCTCGGTGGCACAAACCGACTCTGCATAAGCCGCATCTCCTTCCTCGCATTCCAAAGCGATTTTGCGGCTTCCGTGAACTGTTATTGTCCCCTTGTGACCCGACATCTTGAGCTGCAAATACACATAACAGGGCCGAGCCATAAACTTGGCGTATGCCGGTCGCCCAAACAGGGCATGATATGGACTTTGGATTTTCACCACTTCAAACGTCAATGTCTCTGACCTGGAATCATGATCATCCCCAAAGGCCACTTCCAAAGCTATCTTACCAACGGGATAGGCTGATCTGCCAGGCACTACACCGTGGAATACTCTATTAGACGGTTTGAGATTCTTATCTGTTAGTCCCATACGACGGAAGGTCTCATAGTACAGGATGTTAATGCTGCTCCCTCCATCCATGAGCACCTTGGTGAACTTATAACCTCCCACCTGAGGCGCCACCACCAGAGCCAACTGACCCAGATTATCGACCTGGGGTGGGTGATCCTCTCTGCTCCATATGATTGGTTGTTCAGACCAACGTAGATAACGGGGTATGGCCGGTTCAACAGAGTTGACTGCCCTCCTCTGAACCTTCCGGTCTCAGTTGTCCAAGCTAGTGGTAAAGACATGGTACTGCCCACTACTCAACTGCTTTGGGTTGCTATGGTAACCTGACTGTTGCTGCTGTTGGTTGTAACCACCCTGGTTGTTCTGACTATTTTGACCATTATGTCCGCCCGGATTACCATTAAATCCTGAACCGGAACTTCCTCCACCGTAACCCGGCCCGGACCCTGAGCCACCACCAGATTCGTGATCATACCGGAAATTATTAGAATTCTTAAGCTCCTGCATAATAAAGCAATCCTTCCAAAGGTGGTTTGCTGGCTCCTCCTTCATCCCATGTCTTGGACAGGGCTGGCTTAGCAGATAGTTTAGGCGGTTTGGGTTAGGGTTGGGTGCTCCATTATGATTTTTCGGCCTACCCTTGCGTCGCTGGCCATTGTCCTGTGCGTTGGTATTAGCCACAAAGTCCATGTTACCATCTGCTTTACGCTTGCCTCCTCCGCCACTGCCTACCCAGTGATGCTGCTGACCTTTGGAGCTGCTGTTCTTCTTCCTTTTCCCTGTCTTGTCATCATCAGATTCGGGATCCTTGGTACTATCAGAATCAACATATTTCACCAAAGCGGCCATGAGGGTCCCCATGTCGGTGCAATGACGCTTCATCCGTCCCAATTTCAACTTCAGGGGCCCAAACCGGCAGTTGCCTTCTAGGGTTAATACTGCGGTGTCAGCGTTGATGCGGTCTGAGGAGTGCAACACTTGTGAAACCCGGCGCACCCAATGAGTCATTGATTCTCCTTCCTCCTGGACGCATGCCGCTAAGTCTACTATCGACATAGGCTGTTTACAGGTATCCTTGAAATTGCTGATAAACCGGGCTCGTAATTGGGCCCATGAACTGACAGAATTAGCTGGCAAGCTTTTTAACCAAGTACGGGCCGTTCCTTCAACTATCATGGTGAAGTATTTCGCACACGCCGTATCATCCACATCAAGCATTTCCATGGCCATCTCATAGCTCTCCACCCATGTCTCTGGGGGTTGATCCACTGTGTAATTTGGTACCTTGCGCGGGCCTTTGAAATCCTTGGGCACGCGCACGTTGCGTAAAGCGGGGATAAGGAAAGGCACCCCCAAAGAACTAGAAGTAACACCAAGTTCGATCGAGATGGTTGGACGAACCGGCGTGAGCTGCCGAGCCTGATGTTGTGCGGCTAACTCGGCCTCCCTGCGCGCTCGGGCCCGGTTCACCACTTCCTGAGCGTCATCAGCACCACCCGTCGGGTTGTTGCCACGGGGTGCTCCACGTCGTTCATTACTCGACACTGCTGGTTCATCCATACGTCTGCTATAGCTCCGGCTTGGACGGGGGGTCGAGTGGATCCGGTCGTGGCTGTACGAGTGCGCTTCCTCTTGGGCCAAAGCTGTCCTCAGAAGTTCCTTGACCCGTCGCGTCTCTACTGCCTGCAGCGAGTCACCTTCAATTGGAATGGCCTCCAGTCGTGCTGCAGCGGCAACAAGATTGTCCATTGGGTTGGAGTAGTGACCCGGAGGTGTTAAAGCATCCTGAGGTATAATGATGTTTTGACGAGGCGGGTCCATCTGACGAGGCTGAACCGGTGCACCAGTCCTAGGGGCTTCTGCCTGGTTCCCCTCCAGCGGATTGCCGGCTCTTGGTCCTGGAGTCTTGAAAAGGTCTCTGGCCTCGAAAACCGGAGGTAAGCGGGATCGGTGCTTCCTCCTCATGACTTCATGCGACGCGCTCTGGTCCAACATAAGCCTGTAGGCCTGTGCGTGTAAAGCGGCCCGCTCTGCGGCCATCCTGGTGTCCTTAGCCGCCAGATCTGCCTTGGCCTGGGTGATCTGTTCCTTTATCTTTGCAATCTCCGTGTTGTGAACGTCCTGATCTGGCGGATTAACTTCCGCCATAAGCACAGCCACATCATCAAATAGTTCTGATAGAACCTGAGCCGGCGGGCGCACAGGGCCTCCTGCCCCGGCAGCCGTCGCCGCTGCTGAACCCGAGATTGTTGCTGCGGCTATCGAAGAATGAAGCGCTGCTTGTGTTCCGGTCATGAATATTCCAACCCGGTTGGGCAGATCAGAGGGGTCCGGAATACTGTCGCCATCGGAAGAGCTCCCAATCCGGCCATCTTGTATCTGATAAAGAGATTCGGTTCCTCCGGTCGAAGATTCGTTACCGAAACAAATGACAGTCGCCCCGCGAAATTCCGATCCGTCCTCATAACTTCCTCCATGGATGACTCCCACAAAGGCATGCTTCATGGCCAGTTTAACCCGGGTGGATTGTGCACGCTGAGCCGTCTCGACGAGGTCGGTGCAGATGTCCGGCTCAGGGCCCGGTCCACCGATCTTGCCAATGAAAACGTGAATGCTACCAAAGGGGACCCGGTACCCGTACTCAATTAAGCCGGCCTCGGGGCCCCAGCCTGCGTCGTCGATGTAGAGCTTACCGCGACGACTCTTAGTCATCCGGCCTACAGCGTAGCCCTCGAGTCCTTCAAAGCGGCCCTCCAAGAACCGGAAACCATCGTGCGATAGCCCCACGATGGGCGCCAACTGTCGTGCTTTTGTCATGGCAGATGTCCTAGAGGAAGGACTTAGTCGTGGAGCCATCGCGACGGGTTAGCTTGAAGGGGTTAAAGCGGACACAAGGACGCAAGAGAGTTTATACTAGTTCGGCCCCTTCGATGAAGGTAAAAGCCTACGTCTAGTTGTGATGGAATTGATAGGGTTTCGATGACTAGGGAGCAAACAAGCTTCGCCTATGTCTCGAGTTGTTGTCTGTCCCCTGAACCGCTGCCGGGTCGTCCCCTTATATACACGGGTGACGCCCGTCGGTTCACAGATTCCCAATACCGGCTCATAGATGTGTCCGGTTTGGTCTCTACTTATTCCTAACTTACAATACAAGTTACATACCAACGCCGGTTTACGGCTACAGGCCTTAAACCGACCATGGGCCTTAGCTCTCATCTGCCTTCTTGGGCTTTAACATAATTAACTACTGATGAAGTTAACCCGGCCCAGATAGGCCGGTTTACGCCCAGTAGTAATATCCCCAACAGCATGTCTAAACTAATCAAATGACATAGCAATGCGAGACACCATATGCACGATATGAGCAACAAAACTCTGCCAAGTTAGAGCATACACCTCGGGGGGGGGGGGGCGAATAGGACTGGTCATCTATCTCTGAATCCTCCTCTGAGGAGCTATCCATAACCAGCGAGATATGCGCTTCGTCAGATAGCATAGTCTGCTCTAAAGACCTTGTTTTCACTCCAGAATTTTCCATCACCGTGTCAAATGGCTGATGCACACGAAGAGCAGTTGAATGTACTAACATTGTTGAAAAATGTAATATGTAACAAAAAAAGGATGGCCTGATATAATTTACATATAAGATGACTGGCTAAGCAGGATGGCATTGCAAAATTCAGATATATGATGCCTGGCTAAACAAGATGGCGTTGCATAATTCACATAAACGATGAATAAACTAAACATATGGCATTCCCACAAAGGATGTCTAAACTAAGCAGATGACATATTTGATGTATAAAGTAAGCAATGCAAGACACCATATGCATGATATAACCAACATCAGCATGCCAAGTTAGAGCGAAGACATTAGGGGGTAAATAGGAGTTGTCTTCTCCTTCTGAATCCCCCTCAGAACAGATATCTTCCTCTCGTTTATAATCCGAAATGTGTGGAGGGGGGCTGCCTTTGCGCCTGCTATGGAGCGATGTCTGCATGAAATTTAATTGCCACACAAGGCTCGTCTCTTTTGCTCTACATGTTTAGTTCCATTGTTTACAATAACTGTCATGCATAGGAATAAAACATAGTGAGATTATGTAAGGAGTGCATGCAGAAATCCAGAGTGATGGTAGCAACCTGTGGATAGACCCAAAACCAATAATAGCAGGCAGATAATGGCTTCAGTTAAAAAATACAGATAATGACTTCTTTACTGTTTGTTTCCCACCCAACATGAAACTCATAGTAGACACCAGAGATTAACTAGATAGTGGATAGATACTATTGATAGCGGCCCCGATATGTACCCCACAACCATTTAAAAACTCAAGTTTGACCATTAGTTTGGAGCTGACTCATAGTCTAATCGGTGAATAGGACAATAAAGTAGCATGTAATATTAAGAGATGCATAACGTAAGCAGACACGAAAGAGTGCGACCTCTCTTGCGGACCCGTGTAGTCCTCGAGGTCATCTGCTCGGTTGATGATGGTAATGCAGTTTTCATGGCTGCCAGCGGCGGGGAAGAAGATCTGAGGCGGTGAAAGACAGTCTGGAGGCCGGATCCCTGCTGTGCTGGACCCTTCTGTCGTTGGAGCAGCTGAGCTGGGGTGGACGACGGTGCAGCAGGAGCGGGACAAACCACGCAAGGTTTTCTTTGACAACTATATGTAAGAGAAGTAATTCTGTAAGGGCTCATTTGAATTGGAGGATTCCAAGAATAAAGGGATAGGAAATAGACACGAATAGGATAGGAATGCACGTGCAAAACAGAGAATTTAAAAACACAAGATTTCTGCCAATCTGGGTGTTTGATTGACAACAATTGGAAGATCACGTGATGCAAAGAAGCATGGTGAGATTAAGTCAAACCACAATAAAATGTACGGTTATGATGCTATTATGCTACTATCTCTTAGTCTTGTGCTTCACGAATAGGAATTGGAAAGGAGGACAAGTGAAAATTAAAATTCCTACGTTTTTTCTTTCAAGGAGACACTAAAGGAACAAATCTGTGTGCTCAGTGGACAATATATATAACATGTAGAGTAAAAACGAGATGCAACAAGTGTACAACCTCTTTGGCGAAGCCATGTCGATCTCAGCGTGATTGGGTTGGCCGGTGAGGATGCTCCGGCTGACTTTGCTATTGGAGGAGGGGAAGAAGATCTTAGGCATCTGGAGATGGAGCCCGAGGTACTGCTCCGCTGTGATGGAGGGTTTCGTCGTTGAAGCAGCTCCGGTGAGTTGTACGACGCCCGAGGCTGAAGCAGGACAAGAGAGACAACGAACAACATTAACCTGAGTGGAATTGTAATAGCATCTCCAATACATGACGTAAAATACATAACCACAAAGTGCTAGATGTAAAATACATCAGCCGCTCATCTCTGAACTTAATTGTCGAGACTGAACTTAACTGTCGAAACTGAACTTAACTGTTGAAACTAAATTTTGCTGTCAAAACTGAATGTTGCTGTCGAAACTGAACGCACTAGCAAGGTGAGGCTACACATCGGTCGACTGAATTTTTCATCTCTGGTCAGTCGATTTTGCAGCCGTTGGATACGAAATCAAGGGCCTGCGGTTCATCTTCAACCTCCACCCCCCTGAGCCGCCAGCCACCACTGGCCAAACAGCAGCCCCCCGCCGCCCGCGGCTGGTGGTGCGCCGCCCCGCCCGCCCCGAAAACACTCCCCACCGCCTGTCCGCCGCCGCCCCGGCCATCCCTCTAGCCCCCCCCGTGCCGAGCTTTTTCTCTGGCGATCCCCACACCACCGCCCCACCAACGCCCCGCCACCGCCGGAGACCACCGCCCCCATCCTGAACCCTAAGATAGATAGTGGGGTACCTCTCCGGCGAGCCCCCCTCCCCGTTGCGGCTGGTTCTTCCTTCACCCCGGCGAGCCCCCCCCCCCCCCCCCCCCCCCGCCCCCACCCCCTGAAAATCGACTGACCCAATAGTCGATTCAGTCGACTGAAGTGTAGCTAAATCAGAGCAGCATCGCAAGCAAGAGCAAGAGCGAGAGTAGCAGCGCGAGCAAGAGCAAGAGCAAGAGCAGACCAGGCAGGGGACCGATAGCAAGAGCAGAGCAGCAGCGCAAGCGAGAGCTAAAGCAGAAGCAGCTCCTACTGATGTGGACGTCGCCGCCGAGGGAGCGACGCCGTGGAGGAAGTAGCCGGCGACGCCGCCGTGGTTGGAGCCACGCCATGTCGGCTCGGGACTGAGTGCCGGCAGCACCGTGAGATCGAATAAAGAAGAAAATGTGGCGATTAGTGTACAACCTCTTTGGTGGCGCTGATTAGGCCACAGCTTCATCCGAGCAAACGGTGATGATGATGCTCTTCCGGTGGTGCAGGTGAAGACGGCGGTGTGGGAATGGAGGTGGCGCAAAAGATGAGGGGAACATCGGGGCAGCTCCTTGGAGGTGGAGGACGGGGTGGCTGAACCGGCGGGACGATGAGATCGACAACGGATCCTCATCCGGTATGGTGGATGAGGGACGCCGAGGTGTTGCTGTGGACGACATTGTCGGGGAAGATGCTCCGGCTGGGTGGCGGACGGAGCAAGGTGTGGGGTTTCATCGCGGGTTTTCGCGGCCTCGGTGTACGAATGGGTGGGCGGATAGGATGGCAGTGGGGAACCATGGCTTAGAGACGTGCTTGTCCAAAATGTGGTGTAAGTTATGAAAGTACCCCCACCGATTTGAGGCGGTTCTTTAGGTTCAGGGGTACCACGGGCATTTCGCGTGTCGGGATTTCACAGGAGGTGGGAGTTTTCGCACGCGTTGTGATTTTGGAATAGCAAGGCGCGGGTTGAGATGAAGGGAGTTGTCGGAGCACAACGAGACAAAGATATATCTTAAATATTTCGGGCTAACAAGGCGCGGGTTGAAATTTCCGGGCAAGCCTAACGCGTACTATACCAAATCAATGCACACTACAAATGTCATTCGAAACTTTGAATTCATGTTATGTTCAATTAAAATATTTCGCTACGTGTATAATGCATGCAACCTACTACTCAAATGAACGTTTTAGTGCATTCCAAACGTATATACTACCGCTTCAATATGAACTAAATTTGAATTCGTTTCTCTATTTGAATAAGATCTACAGTAATGATTGTTGTAAGTCAAAGCATTTGAATTCGTTTCTCTGTTTTAATAAGATCTACAATCATCATTATTGTCAAGTTAAACCATCGGTTGTGTATTATCTTCACAGCACACCGCATGATTAGTCTCGAGTTACATATGAACTATGTGTACTATATGAACTCGAATTAGATTTTTTGAATCCACTTTATTTTGATTTCAAATCACATTACATTTCTAGCTCTAGCTAGATCTTCATAATCTAAACCATGTCGCATATGTATAATATGTTTATCACATTATGTATGGTGCCCCGCCCCCTACGCCTACAAGTATTTAGATGTGAGTTGCAAACACCACACATTACCACAAATTCAAATAAAATGTGAGAATGTTCGATATATAGTATTGTTGAGATTGTCCGATAGTTAGTTGTAAGCTGCAAACGCCACACATTATCACAAATTCAAATAAAATGTGAGATTGTTTGATGTATAGTATGGTTTAGATTGTTCGGCATTAAGTTGTGAGTTGCAAACGCCATGCATTATCACATTATGGTATAACATGTGCACAACACATGTATCACCTCTATATTCATGCATGCAATGTCTAAAACACTATGATCTCCTATTCAAATATATGAATCCGCTTTCATATCAAATAATGATCTTTGTTAGTCTCTTACACCCACACAATCCTCTAACCTTTGTAGCTACCACTAACTTTCTCTCGTGCATGCACACGCCCTCCTCGCCCTCGCCCTCCCCCTCCCTCGGCATTCTATCCACCGGGCACATTCATTTTTTTTCTTTAGGTCAGAGTCTCCACAACTCCTTTTCGACACACACCGATCGATAAACCTCTCCAGCAATGCCTGCCTACAACATACACACACACCTTCAATCTCCTCCTTTATGTGTCCTTGCCTCGTGTCTCTCATACGGTCAGACACACGTGTAAACTCTCGCCCCTCTTTTCATCGATCTCACAACCGCACACTCCTCACCCTATCTAGCTAGTAGTTGGGCCTCTCGCACCATCTCCTAGCTCCATTCTCTCTATCTATCCGTCTCGCTGGGCCTTATTTGCCTCTAACAAATGGACATACACCGACCGATCTCTCGCTATACATATAGCTAGCTAGGTCCTTATAACTCGTTTTTACCCACACGCCAATCGATCTACCTCATTAGTTGTGTCTCTCCCTTCCTCCGACAAACAACAATTGATCTACCAATCTAGTTAGGTTTTCTTACCAAACACATGGTTCCCCTTCATCATCCATGGATGCGTCCTGACAGATCTATCACGCACAGGCACACACATAAACACATCCCCACTCTTATTGATAACATTGCAGTTCCACCCTCAGTTTGTCTAGGAGGCCTCTCCCACCATCTTCGAGAAGCAACTCCATCACCCATCCAGCACTCTACCCCTCTCCCTCCCTCTCCCTCCCTCTCTCTCTCCTCTCTCTCTCTCTCTGTCCCATCATATTTCCCGTCCTTCAGTTATGTATGGATGTCGACCGATCTCCCTCAAGACATAGATGGGTCTCTCCTTCTCAACACATATACGAGTCGTTCTACCTCTATAGTTAGGCCTCTGCCTACCCCTCCCCCCACCCCCTCCCCCCACACACACCGATACATCGAGCGCTCTAGTCATGTCTCCCTGCCACACACAAACTTGACATGTGCCCTCTAATGTTCCGGTAGGCCAGTCGCCCTATATCTTTGACTTGCACACACACACAATTTTGATGGCTCTCTTCACCGATCTCGCACCCACCACTTGATCCTCTCTTCGACTCTATCGATAGCTATGACCCCTCCCTCTCTTCTCGTGGATTGCCCGACCCTCTATGTATGATATGGATAGGCCTCCATTTCACACACATTGCATGCAAAATTTTGTTTGAGATGTCATCGACACATATTCCCACAAATAATTCACGAAATCAACCCCCACCCCACCCCACCCCAAAACAACAAACACTCACAAACGCGGTTTGTATCTCTCACACACACCCACGTAGGTGGGGGCATGCACGAAGAGAAGAGGTGCATGCACGGTGCACGTACTCCCGTCTCTTTCCCAACCACACCCGCGCGGGTACACGATGGAGCTCATTTCTGTATGAAAAAGGCAGCCCACGTGGTAATTTGGCACGTGTACTGGTTGTCCACTTGGTGGAGGGAGGATCGTCTACCACGGGTGAACAAACAAATTGTGACTTGACGTGTTATGTTAAAAAAAAAAGAGGCAAACCATGTGGGGCCTACCTTAGAGGCAGGGCTCTATACACTGGAGTACTTTTGATGTGTCCCGTCAACTCACAGAACGAGGAGAAGCTTGCTTAGTACGCCGTCTCCCCCGTTCCTAAATACTCCCTCCGTTCGGAATTACTCGTCTCGGAAATGGATGTATCTAGAACTAAAATACGTCTAGATACATCCATTTCTGCGACGAGTAATTCTGAATGGAGGGAGTATAAGTCTTTGTAGAGATTTCACCATGAACCACATGCGGATGTATATAGATGCATTTTAAGTGTAGATTCATTCATTTTGTTCTGTATGTAGTGGAATCTCTACAAAGACTTATCTACTAGTAATAGCTAGCCCCCACTACTAGGAATTCTCTATCCTCTCCTTGAGCCACATCATCAAAATTGATGTAGCCGTTAGATGAAGTAAATCAGTCCATAATAGCTGTCTGATCTAGACGTTGAGAGGCTCTGCACTAAGCCACATGCAAGCATGCAGAAATACCGTGGCACATGCATGGAGTGGGTTTTAAATTACATCAACATGTCTGCATGCAAGCATGCACCGGTAGCATGCATGTAAGTGAGCTTTTAAGTCCCATTAACATGTCAAAAAGAAAAATATAATCCCATTATGCAGTAGGAGTTGGCTGATCTTTTTTCCTTACGTTGGATGATCTAAATGATGATGGGAGTTTATTTAGTTTGGCTACCACATTTGTCATGCGGTTATAGAGTTTTTTTAGTTCTATGAAATCGATAATTTTGCGCAGAGAGATATACCGCTATTCTGCGGCAACGCGCGGGGACTCATCTAGTAATATTTAGGAACGGAGGGAGTACTATGTGAAGAGTTAGGTGTCGCATGGTGATAGTGTGAGGTGGGCCATGTAATCACCGAGCCTGCGTGTTTTCACTTCTCTTGCATGCCTCCGCTGTAAGAATGGATAAAATTGTAATCTAGTAGTAGTACCTCCTTTCGCCGAAAGCGTGGGATATCCAGCAGTCCTAACACCTCGGTAATAAAGACCAATGAGCCGTCAAATCACATGGACCCAGCAGTAAGTTGGACAGATGAAGCAACCATCACTCTTGTGCCAGTGAGAGGTCGCGTCCGCTCTGCCCGGGCATGAATGTGGCACCGATTCTTTGGAGCGGCGCTGACCGTTTCGGGCGGGAAGCGCGAGCGGGCGATGGAGGGGCTTTGGGTGGGCCAGGCTGGTCAGGAGCGGGCGTGGCAGTTGTCCGCATGTCCCTACCGGACACGCCCGGAAACGAGAGGATGCACCGACTCTCGCAGCTAAAATCGTACACTACACAACATCTCTCTGTAGGAGTAGGTCGATCTGTCGCTCTCTCTAACACACACATGCTGTTAAACACACACACACACACACACACACGCACACGCACGCACCTTGGTCCTGTTGCACCTTCTAATGTGACTTATTACACCTAGACGGAGGGAGTAGTAAGTATACGAGATACGGTGGAACACTGACTTAAGTCGAATACAAGTGCCCAAAATTTCTATGCATGTTATAATAAGGATTTACTTAAAATAGTACGTGAGCAAACAGAGGGATCAATTGGACAGTGTTCCCGAGCAGTAGCGAGATGTGTGAGGTAAGAAACACCGCTGGCGCTTTTAATTTTTCTAATTAATTTGTTTGTTTCACCCTCTGACTTGTGGGACCCAACGTACTACGTGAAGAGAGGTAAGCTGACTAAGGCTGCATTATTTCTGCACCACTGTGGATAGTCTTACCACGTAAGCCACATGACATGATTATGATTGAAATCCCAATGACTCCCACACACAAAAAAAACACGGCATGCTTGTCACATGAATGTAGGAATGTATAAAAGGTTATTTCCCTCTCGTTGAACATAACGGGAGGGTTGTGTAGCTGGTTAGCCTATTCGCTCATCAAACTTGAGGTCTCAGGTTCGATAACTACACTTGAGCATAATTTGTGCCAGGAGGATTCTTTGACTGGTCAAAATGTTTTCTAGGGTTTGCATGCTTCACACTCTCTCTCCAGTATATATATACACGCTGGAGCCTCAACGCTTGTAGTTTCTCTCTTCACACTCTCTCGCACTCTCCCGCTGGAGCCTCAACGCTTGTAGTTGCTCTCTTCACACTCTCTCGCCTTCTCCAGATCTAAACAAGACATCGTTGGCCTCTCTCTCCCCTCACTGCTGCTCAAAGAGCCGGCAGGATCCGTCCGCCGGCAAGGGAAGGAGGCTTAACATTGTCGCCGTCGGCAGGGACTACCGGCGCAGCTGTTCACTTTCCACCCAACGGCGGTGCGGGAGGGCCTCCGACCCCTTCTTCTTCGCCGCCGTCCCGTCGCCCACCGAACCACGCCCCAAGAACCTTAAGGTATAATTTACTTACTCCACATGGATTGCTCTAGCTGCATGTATACCATGAATCTAGGACGTGGTTCAAAGAGGAAAGGAGTGGGGGAAAGTAGTGGGAAAAGTTGTATATAGCATGAATCTAGGACGTGGTTCAAAGAGGAAATGAAGGGGGAAAGTTGTATAGCATGAATCTAGGACGTGGTTCAAAGAGGAAAGGAATGGGGGAAAGTAGCGGGGAAAGTTGTATCACATAAATCTAGGACGTGGTTCAAAGAGGAACGGAAGGGGCGAAAGTACTAGTTCAAAAAGGAAAGGAAGGGACAAGGCTGTAGAGTTTGAGCAGGACTAGATTTGATGCGCTCACATAGGGAAAGGTGTCTAAAGATAACAAAACTGGGATCAACACAAATATGCTTCTTGGTTGTTTGTTCTTTGTTGCAACAGACTGTGCATGACCACAGTACATCGGTAGATGCACATGGTGCTGGTGCGTCCACTGTCCCGTGCAACTCATTAGCTGTTGTTAATCTAAGGCCCTGTTTGGTTAAAAAGTCCCTAGTCCCTACCTGCTTGGTTCCAAGGACTAAACATGGACTAGAGGTTATTAAATGACATGCTAAAAGACCATGTTACCCCTAGTAATGAACTAATAGAGACAAGGTGCGATGCGTGGCAGGGGCAACTCTTGGAAAAAGTCCCAAAAAGACTCCCTCGGGGTCTTCTTTCTTTAGTCCCAAATCCCACTTTTAGTCCCTAAAAGTCCCTCCTGTTTGGTTTAGATGGGACTGACATGGAGTTTTTTTAGTCCCTACACCAAAATGTCCCTGTAAACAAACACCCTCTAATAATGCCGCTGGAAAATTGATGCAATGCCACAGTTAAAAGCAAATTACATGTTTAACAAATTTTATTATTAATATAATCTCTATGTTAATATTAATCAATGCCATCGTTTGAGAAATGCTACTGTCTTGCTTTCTTTCCCATTTAGATAAGGTAGATGCTTCTTTTTGTTGGCTTCTGTGTCATCCACCGTTATTGACTACTAATTGTTTCCTTTGCACTTCTGTGTAAACAGGGTTATCTACTTCACCTCGTTGCCATTGTGACCTTTTGTTGCACTGCACAAAACACTTTTGTTTTAAGAGTGTTTTGTGCAGTTCAACCAAAATGTCACACCGACAACATTGCTTGATTGCTTGATCTTAGTGGAACTGCACAAGAGGAGATCTTACTTCCTATCCATTAAGGCGAATTTGGTTTAGATCTTCTTCTTGTGAGTTGTTTGAATTCCGCATCATGAGAGGTCAGTACTAGCCTTCTTTCACATGATTCTGTAGTGTGCTTTCATATGTTGTGCTACTTGTATGATAATGTTGCTTGATTTTAGTGAACTGCACAAATGGAGACAAGACTTCCAATCTGTATGTGCACCATAATATCCCATTGAGGTAAGATAAGGATATTTCACAACAGCTGGCCTGTATTTTTCCACTTTCATCAGAAAATTAAGTTAGTACTATACTTGTGCTCCCTAATTGACATGCCAAATCTTACATTGAAGGCGAAGCTTGTCTATTATTGAACCAAGTGATGAAGGGGAAGAACAAGCGGAAGAAAAACGAAAATCAACTCCCGGTGCTGTAATGAAGCACTGGAACTGTGATGACACAAGTAATGATATTGTTTTGCATCTTAATTTATTGCTATGGTTGGAATGAGCAATTGTTTTGCCACTGATTTGATGCCACTCTTAATGTAATATGTAATTATCTCTACTTGTGCAAACAGGGATCTTCTTTGAAGATACCATATATTTTAGTGGAACTGCACAAGATGTTGGAAACATTAAACTAATCGAGGAGTATATAGTAAGCATGACCACCACCGTAGATAGCAACAGATGGTTCCGGAGAAGTGCTTCATCTGTATGCTCTACACAATAAGCCTCCTGACAAAGGTTGGTACTCGCCCACTGATCTCATCCATATGACTGAGCTCTGTCATCTCTATTGATGTTGTGCTACTGTTTAGATACTGTCATGTAAAAGTGGTATTGTCCTTGAGAAGTGCTTCATCTGTGTTGTTTTTAATATTTCCTTTCCTTTTTTTCGAGTAAACAGGGATGCTAGCATTTAGTAGTCCTCTTGTCTTTGCACAACAGGATCATCTTCCTCTGAAGAAGAATATGGAGTACGTGAAGTGACTAGTTCCGATTATGCCAGGATGAAGAAGCCCTGTCTATATTCTCATCAGAAGGAGCAGTTGAAGGATGGTTACATTACTCCCCACAAGACCAAACTAACTTCAGCTCAGAAGGACTGACAAATCTCCATTTTTTTGCTGTGATGCGCGAGTACAATGTTGTTCTAGGATTCTTTCTGGCGAGTTCCATTTTTCTAAAAGTGTGCTCTACATGGACCATGTATGTGCCTGTTGAAACTGTCAATTCATAGTACAGTTTGCTTTATACTAATCACTTTTTTGTATTTGTGCAAACAGGGGTGCTCAGCTTGATTTCAATGGGAATTGCACAAAATGTTCATGAATACATCGAATCATTCATTTCCACCACAAGAAAGGAGGTGCCGATAAGTTCAAGGCATTGCAACATATAAGGGCGAAATCATACAAGCTACGCCCGAATTTGGTTGATTTTGGTGGAACTGCACAAAAAGAACAACTGGTTTATTTAGCACGAGGTGCCATTTCAATGTCCGAACTGATGGCACACCCTGCCCATTCCACAATCGTAGGCATTTGATATTTTGGAATGGGACAACCTTGTCAAATTTTGCTCATTGATTTTAGCAAGACATGTGTTTGATATTTTCGAATGGGACGCCCTTTGCTGTCAGCAGCGTCGATCAATTTTTTCTTTATTATTTAGTTGTGAAGTAAATATTGCCTCTGACATGTGAGTCATTGAGATGCATAATCATCGATTGTTTTGAATGTTCTCTATGAATTGCCAGGCCTGTGTGTTTGATTGCAACGTACAGAAACGTTAAAAAGCTGCTCAAACTCTTTGTACTCCTTCTGTTCCTTTTTACTTCGCACATTGTGAAAGTGCATACTTTTTTGTATAAGATTGGTCAAAGTAGAGATATTTTGACTGCAGACAAAACTAGTATGCAGACTAGAAAGGACCGGAGGGAGTTCATGTGAAACTACTGCAAACGAGGTGATCACCCTGGGAATAATGCTAGTACGTATTGTTTTGCATGTTCATCCAATGCCAGTGATACAGGAATTCGAACTAATCAAACTAAATTCATTCATACACGGTCGGATTTCATATAAACATGCCGGATTTCATTACATTGCATACATTCTTCAACTAAAAAGGGGTGCGCTGGAGGTATAATTAATTAACCGAAGCTACACACCTGTGTCCCGCTGAGCCGAACAGAAACTTCAGTGACTTAACTGCAGGTGCAGGTGCGTAACTGACACGTGGCCTATTGGGCCCATGTGTCAGTCAGCCAACTGCACCAGCAGTTAAGTAAAAGCAGTGTTGTTCTCCAGCGCAGCTCTCCGACTCCATGTCGCCGCCAAGAAGCTAACCGGCCGTCAATGGTCAACCCGCCTAGGTTGGCTTCAACCGGAGGGTAGCAGCGGTGGCCTTACTTCGGCCCGAGCGGCGGCGACCTACCGTGGTCTACTCTTCCTCATTTTCTGTGTGGCGCCGCCTTGTTGGCAGCGGGGCAGGGCCTCGGCGGAGCCCGCGATATCCTCTGTCTCGTTGCCGGCAGGGTGGGGCCTCGGCTGAGCCGGCGATGTCCTCTACCTCGTTGGCAGGGCGGGGCCTCGGCGGAGCCGGCGGTGTCCTCTGCCTCGTTGTTGGCGCCGCGGGGCCTCGGCGGAGCAGGGCCTCGTGGACGCCAGCGGAGCGGGGCCTCATCGGAGCTGGCATTGTCCTCTGCCTTGTCCTCGGTCTCACCAAATAGCGCCCCGCCCACTTCATCGCCCTCTTTGCTAGCCTCTTTGTAGGTGGTCGCAGCCTCCGCCACCTACATGCGGTACCGCCAGTGCTCGAGGCGGCCCTTGTGGGCGGAGCGGTACGAGTCGAGCAGCGCCTCCTGCTCCGCCCGCTCCGTAGCGATCTGCTCCTCCGCCTGCAGGTGCTCCTGGAGGAGATGGTGGTTGTAGGCGGCGTCAGCCTGCGCCTCCCGGAACTGCTCCTCACGCATCTGCCTCACCCTGTCCATATATTGGGAAAGGGCCTCGCCGATGGTCATGGTGCAATGCACCGGCGAGGATGGCGCGGAGGAGGGGGTTGGCGCCGGATCGTCGACTACCATGTTCTGCATTGGGACGTCATCGTCCTCCGTCTGCCTGCCGGCCAGCCGTTCAGCAGCAATGGCTACCATCTCCTTGTGGTCCGTCGTTCACCCGTCCCGAAAAGCGCTGGAGCGCGAGGAAGCCATGGTGGGCAGTAGTGGTGTGGACAGGAGAAAGGGAACGGATGCGGATGACTGCGGCTATGGCTGGCGCAGCAGTTTATATAGCAATGGTGGGCGGGCGAATGGACGGACGTGTGGCACCGGAGTAACCGCCTCGGCAACCACGCGTCATTAATGTGGGCGGCAGATGGACGGACGGACGGCACTTGTGTCGTTTGAAGGCGGAGCAATCGCCTGCATCAGGAAGCGGGGCAGGCGGCGCTAACTATTTCGGGCGGAAAGCGCGCGCGGGCAAGGAGATGACTTTACTTGGAGAGGATGACAATGGGGACCCACCAGGTCCATAGCCTCACATACGCAAGTGCCTCCTTATTATATATATAGGACAACACTATTATGATCCTGAGATCAAAATAACTATTTGGATCACGTCCGGACTATATAGGGGCGGCGAGGTGTTCCCGAACCGGTGCGGCCCGATAAAAAGGCAGCCCACCCACCGCCCCATGCCCACGATCCTGTCCCGCACCACAGGCCTCCATCCACACTCTATCCCCACGCATCGCTGCCGCCCTGGATTCCTCAGCGCCGCCGCCGGTCACCGGATCCCACAGAGTCGCTGTCGGGCCATGGATCTCCGTGCGACGCCGCGGCCCACCACATCCGGCACGCCGTCCCTAACCTCACATTTCTCCCCATCTCTCCCCCCACCTTCGTGCGCCATTGGCTGCGCACCACCGCCGCCGCAGTCCACCCACACCAAGCACCCCGGTGATGAGGTCAAACAGGACGCACCCGCACCTCCACCAACCAACCCAGTCGCCGATGCCTTGGCCCCCGCAGCTGCGACCCATCCACCCCGCCGCGCTGCCCGAGCTCCCTCACCTGTTCCTCCGGATGCCCGCCTTCTAGCCGCATCGCCGGATACCCCACCCTGGAGCTGGCGCTGACTTTCCACCCACGACTAATCTGAACTTCATCGCGTTGCTGGCTTCTGCCTCCTGAAGCGAGCCTTTCTTCCTCCGCCATGCTGCCTCTGCTCAACCCATGCTGCCTCTGCCACAAGCCGACCATGCTATTGTGGTGGCTGCTCAACCGTTCCAATGCGCTTGCTGTACCATGCACCCCTCGCGTTGCCATGGACAAGATGGTTGAGGAATGATATCGGGAGAAGTAGAGTAGTGGCTGTAGCTACAGTTCTGGAGGAAATTAATTAGTAGAAGTACAGAAGAGTAGTGGCTGCAAATTCAAGTTTGGAGGAGAGCTGTGACTGCTGGAGCGCAGGGTGAGAGGCATAACAAAGCAGTGACAGCAGGTGGCTTTGGGTTAACAATGGCAACCGCCCAGGCCTCCCTCTGTGTTGCAATGTGTGTACAAAATCCATTGATTCATACACATTTCTTATCAAAATTTACTGATTTGCGAACTCTGGGCCTAACACAAGAAGTTCACGTAAATATGTTGGAAAGGTTCAGGTACAAGAATATTAAAAAATGTTTTACTGTATAGAGGAGTTGATGCTCTTCTTGTATATATGTGCATATAGATGAGTTCTCACCTACCTATTTTACTCCCGCTGGAGCTGATGCATTCTTCTCCCTAGCTGCGAGTGGAGTAGAACTGCCGGTGTGGCTCGTGTCCATTACTTATTTGTGCACATGCGCTTCTGTGGTAGCACCACGAGGAACAACTCGTCCTATTCTACAGCAGTGGATGATGCAGTTTGAGGAGGACTGAAGTTCAAAGTGCCATCCCTGGAGCATTACTTGTGGTGGCGCCTCTCACTAAGCTTCCTCGGTGCCTCTCACCGACCTTCACCATAGACACAGTACAAAAAGGTTTGAAAGTTCAGCAAAGAGTTTTGGCAAGGCAGCTCACAAGAAAAAGCAACAACAGTGGTCTTCTCAGGAGCCTCGCCTAAAAAAGGAACCTCTATCTCAGCTACTGATGGTCACCATATTGTAAATTAATGCAAAGAACATGTTCTGATTATGTGATGTGTACATGCTTATTGAAATGCCGAATGAGAACTGATATTTTGAAGAAAAAAAAATCTTCTTCTTGAGGTTGTTTTGTTGATGTTTGAGAGTTAATATTTTTGCAAGTTGAAAACTCCAGGTTATGAAGTTTAATGGATGCGAGACTTCTTTGGACATTGCACTCTTAAAAAGGAGCTTCCAAAAAATTACCTCACATGTTGATGCATCCGTGCTCATATCTTCAACCTCTTTCATGGTATGATCTATGTTCAAAAGTGCTCCATGAAAATTATGTTCGGAGAAGTTCATATATTACTACGTGGAAAAGTTATGTATTAAAACTACCTAGGAAGTGAAATGTTTTGAACACCACAGTTCACTGCAGTAATTCATACAACTCCAGTCCAATGTGTTGATCTTCTTTAGTCTTTATTAACAACCCTTCCTGATGTAAATGCTTCTACGCTGAGCACTTCTAATTCATCATGGAGAAAAAATAGATATAATTTGAGTAGAAGCTTATTTCTTTTTGGATGAACATGCAAACATTTTGGTAGAAACTAGAAAGAGATATATTGGAGTTCAATAAAACAGAGGTTCACACTATAAAGGGCATGCTTTTTTATTAATCTAGAAGTTCAATGACTTCCACCGAGCAAGTTCGAAAGACATTGTTTTTTGGGGGAGAACGCATCCTGCCTAGAAAATGCACGTAGAATAAAAATCATTCATCGGGCAGCAGTACATAGGTACATCTTATTTTGTTATGGTCGCTCACTCCCGTTTCTAGAAAAAGCCTAGAGGTTCAAATTTAAAAGACAAAAATGTTAAATGTTCGTTACAAAACCCAAAGAAGGTCAAATTAAAAAAACAAAGCATATCAAAACAATTTTATAAAAAAGGATTTTTCTCCATTTTAAAAAACCCCAAAGTTCAAATTTATAAAATAGAGCGGCTTGATGTTTATGAAAAAACTATGATTTTTTCGTTACTAAAACAAATAAAAACATGAAGTCCAATTTTTTTAAAAGGAGCAGTTGGATGGTTATATGAAATTCCATTTTTCTTTATTATTAAATAATAGAGATAAGAAGTTCAAAACGAAAAAACAAGACGTTCAAATTTTAAAAATAGAGCAGTTTGAAATTTATAAAAATGGATTTTCACCATTTCTAAAATAGCTAGAAGTTAAAATTTAGATAAATGGACTAGTTCCATATTTATTACAAAACTAGCATTTTTATTTTAGTAAAATAAAAACCAAAAGTCCAATTTACATAATATACAGCAATTTGATATTTATAAAAAACTTATATTTTTCTAGTTATTTAAGACTAAAACCTTGAAGTTTCAACTTAAAAATAAGATAGTAGTTTGATCTATACAAAAAAAAGTACGAAGTTTAATTTTTTAAAAAAATTGTTAGATGCTTATTTAAAAAACATATTTTTCCAAAAAATAAAACTAAGAAGTTCTAATGAGAATAACAGAGAAGTCCAAATATTATAAAAAAAACTCAGTTTTTTCTCGTTACCGAAGAATAAAACAAAGAAGTTCAATTTTAAAAATTAGAGCAGTTTGATATTTATTTGAAAACTCAGTTTTTTCCGATTACTAAAGAATAAAACTAATAAGTTCTATTCGAAATAATGAAGAAGCTTGATGTTTCTAAAAAAACTCCAATTTTCACATTTCTAAAAAACATAAAGAAGTTCAAATAAAAAAGTTAGAGCGGTTCGATGTCTATTAAAAGCTTAGATTTTTTCATTACAAAAGTGGAATAGAGAGAAGTTTAAATTCATAACTGTCAGAAATTCACGTACTGCATGGCGTGTGTTTTCATATGAGAAAAATAGAATAAAAGGTTAAAGTATAAAAAAATTGTTGCTAGAAGTTCAGGTTCTCGGCACGGGAAAGTTCAAAACTTCTTATGTGAGAGGTATCGGCACGGTATATCATTTGTGCAACTCTGATGAACGGGTGAGAAATTACGAACAAAAAAACATGGTAGAAGTTCAAGTGAAAACAGCGGGAAGTGCGATGATTATAGAAAACTTAGTTTTTTCCCGTTATTAAAGAATGAAAAAAAGAAGTTCAAAAATAAAACAACAAGAAGTTCAACTTTTAAAAATACAGTGCTTCAAAATTTCATAAAAAGATTAAAGAAATAAAAGCAGGAAGTCCATATTAAAAAGATGAAGAAGTTCAATGATTATAGAAACCTCAGATTTTCCTCGTTATTAAAGATTGGAAACAAGAAGTTCAAAAATAAAAACAATAAGTTCAACTTTTAAAAATAGAGCGCTTCAAAATTTTGTAAAAAAGTATTAAGAAATTCAGATAAAAAATTATAAAAAACTCAGATATTTTCACATAACCGAAAGAAGTTCAATTGATAACTGCCAGAAGTTCACGTACTACACAGTGTGCATTTTGTATTAAAAAAAGAATAAAAAAGCAAAGACTAAAAGTTTTGTTGTTATAAGTGCAACTCCTCGGTCAAAGAAAGTTAAAAAAATTATTGTGAGAGGGGTTTGTACAAAAGGAGTATCATTTGTGTAACACTAACGAATGGATGAGAAAATTACAAACGAAAATACGTCATAGAAGTTCAACGTGAAAACAGCATGAAGTTCAACTACTACGCTGAATGAATTTCAGATGAAAAACTTTTAAAACCATCGCGAGTATGAAAAAACGATCAACACGGGAAAGTTATGTGCTTACAGCAGCTTTCCACTGGTATATCACTTGCTTAATTCCGGTGAGTGGATGGAGAGTTACGAGCAGTGGATGAATACCTACGAGCAAAAAAATCACGTGAAAAACAGAGTGAAGTTCAGGTACACGCGCCGAGAAGTTCACGTTCTTCATGCGGTGCATGTTCGAAGAATCTGTTTCGCGATAAAGGCAGAACACATGATCCCGCCATTTTCGAAATTACTTGGAAACAGCTAGGAATCAGAGAAAACCATCAACATGAAAAAGTTTCGCATTTTCCGTAGCTTTTCAGCGGTATATTATTTGCCCCATTCCGATAAAGTTTGTAGAAATTACGGCGAAAATACGTTTTTTGCCATTTTCGAAACTGACTTAAAACCGTAAAGAATTGGGAGAAACAATACATACCAAAAAGTTTCGCATTTGTTCAAGCTTTCGAACACCATATCATTTGCTGCATTCGGACAAACGGTTAAAAAATTAGCTCGAAAATATGAACTCGGTAGGACTTGGACCATTTTCTAAATTACTGTTAAACCATTCAAAATTAGAAAAAAAAAATCAAGATGAAAAAGTAGTGCATTTTCATAAGCTTTCCAATGTCGTATCATATACCTCCATTGGATTAGCCGTTTAGAAATGACATCGAAAAAACGAACTCAGCTGTTCGGTTTATGAAATTTTATGTTTTTTCAAATTACTCTTTAACCATAGGGAATTAGAGAAAACTTTCAACATGTGGAAGGAGCGATTTTGCAGCAGCTTTCCGACGCCATATTATATGCCTCATTCCGATAAACGGTTTAGAAATGCGATCAAAAATACGATTCACGTTTTTGTGCGAAGAAAAAACGGTTTTCAAAACTGCTCTTAAACTGCTTATATTTTGCCAAAAATTTAAGTTGGGTCATGATATTGGTGTCCATAGCTTTCCAACGGTATATCGCAAGCCCCATTTGGGAAATGTTGGCGGAAGTTCAACCTAGTTCACACGGAAGTTCAACGTACTACTAGCGGGGCAGGTCTGTTTGTGATCAGAATATTATTCTGACCCTGTGATCAGAATAGTGTTTATGTATATATATATATATATAACTATAATTTATTTTGCTTCCTCCTGGTTTCCTGACATCACGGTCCCACACCATTGTCAACCTATGTAGTAGTCAATAAACGAGAGAATTGCACAAGAAGCGGCCGACAGCTGGGACCAAGCAGCTCGAGTAGTATTTGTGTTTTTGAGGTGTGAGCACTGCAGAGTTTTTCGATGTTTAGCCCAGATATTAAATTTTTCTCCTCTGAACAACAACGAAAACATCGCTGCAGGTATTAACTGGGCGGGCTGTGGCCCGTCTAGCCCAGGCCAGATATCCAGCCCAGATATTAATTTTTTTCAAGCTGAAAATGGCTAGCCCAAGTATACTTTTTTTAGGAATACCCAGGCAAGGTCAAGTTGTTATTCTCCGCCCTGTTGGGCTGCAAATCTTTCCTAGGAGGGATGCATTAGGCTTAACAAGAAAATGGGCTTTAAGAAATAATAAATGGGATGTAATTATAAAAAGTGGGGAGTAACTATAAAAAATGCACCAAACACGTGATTACTTTATAAAATATTATTTTTGGATATTGAAAATTTTAATTTCATTAATTGTTGCAAGCGCAATGTTTCGTTGGATTTTTACGTAATATAAATTTATATTGAAATGGTATTTAATCTGACTAGAAATTTCGGGATAAAAATATTTCGGATCCCATCAAAATGTGGGAAATTTTATTGAATTCTGTTTTGAATGGTTGGTTGAAATGGGATGTACTTTTAACAAACTTTAAATGGGTTGTAGTAAATTCCATTAGAATTCAAAAATGGGCTACACATTCTTACAAATCTGAAATGGGCTATAAGTTCTCTGCCACACACTTCTGGCCTTACTAAGTTGACGCGTCCCCTAAAAAACAGAGTTGATGCGTATGCAAGGCTTTGTCAACTTATAGTCAACACACGATTCTAGCAGCAGTGGCCGTTGGATGTCCATCCAACGGATGCCGTGCTTCTTCTTCATTCTCGGATATTCTAGCTTCACCCGCCCAAAAAATGATTCCTCCCCCTGACATCTAGGGCACACCGTTTCGGAAGTTGACCTGTGGGCCTACTAAGTTGACGTACCAAGGGCTTTGTCAACTTAGTCAATATAAATGATTCTAGCTGTAGTGACCGTACGATGTCCATCCAACGGTCGTCGTGCTTCTTCAACCTCTGGTCTTCTTGCTCCAGCCGGCCAAAGCAGCGCCGGTCATGCCGCCTGCTCCTGCCTCCCGTGGCCGGTTGTGCTGCCGCGAAGGCCTCACCACCCCCTACTACTCCCACCGCTAGCCAGGCCATCCCTCCACTCACCCACACCCCCTGTTATTCTGCGGCGATGGCAGCGCAGCCGAACCAGTGAACCCTCGTACTCCTCTCCGTGTGTGCATCCACTGTCGCGTCTTCCCTGGCTCTGCGTCGTCCCCTTCCTAGCCCTCGCCGTCGTCCACCGCCTTGGTGCTCTCGATGCAGCGTGGTCAACGTGGTCAAGGAACGACTTCCATCGGACGTGGACTGTACGTGGAGAGGCTAACAGCTGGGTCCATGACAGCCGCAATGAAGTGCCTCCTTATTACGCGTAAAATAATTATTCCTCCAGCTGACAGCGGGGACTCACGGATAGGCCACCGTATTTCGTGAAAAAAAATGATTCGCCCCTTGACTGATGGGACCCACAAGCTACATCTTCGCACGCAAGGAAGTGCGTCCAAAAAAACGATTCGCCCCCCTGACTGCTGGGACCCACCAGCTACATCTTCGCACACAAGGAAGTGCGTCTGAAAAAAAACGATTCGCCCCCCAACTGCTGGGACCCACCAGCTACACCTTCGCACGCAAGGAAGTGCGTCAGGGCAAAAAACGATTCGCCCCCTGACTGCTGGGACCCAGCAGCTACACCTTCGCACGCAAGGAAGTGCGTCCGGGCAAAAAACAAAATGATTCGCCCCCATGACTGCTGGGACCCACCAGCTACATCTTCGCAGGCAAGGAAGTGCCTGACAGTCGGGACCCACCTGGTCGAAGCGTACGTAGCGTTGTCATTCTGGTCGCGAACGTGTACGTACATACTAGTCGATGTAGAGGCATGCATGTGTCGTAGTAGAGGTGCACACGTGTCGTAGTAGAGGCGCGCACGTAGCATGTACATGTACGTACAACGGCCAGGGTGCAAGAAAGAAAATACGGCCACGTATGTGTACATACGGGCAGGGTCTCGAACGCCTACTCGCGCATACGTACGGCCAGTGCTCGTGTACATGGCTGGGTCGGAACGGAGAAACATCGTCGTCGTCGTGTTCATGGGGAGGCAAAGGAATGTGTCATGTTCATGGGGAGGCAACGGAATGCGTCGTTTTCATGGGGAGGCAACAGAATGCGTCATGTTCATCGGGAGGCAACGGAATGCGTCGTGTTCATCGGGAGGCAACAGAACGCGTGGGAGCCAACCGGCTTGGTTGAAACGGAATGCGTGGTCATGTTCATCGGGAGGGCTTGGACAGAACAGGCGATGGAAACGAGGCCTGGCGTACCGCAGAACGGAGGAAACGGACCTCCTACTGTCGAAACAGGGGTCCTGTTGATCGGGAGGGGTGTGGTGTACCGCAAAACGGAGGAAACGGACCTCCTACGGTCGAAACGGGGGTCTTGTTGATCGGGAGGGGCGTGGCGTACCGCAAAACGGACGAAACGGACCTCCTACGGTCGAAACGGGGGTCTTGTTCATCGGGAAGGGTGTGGCGTACCGCAAAACGGGACTCCATGGGATACTGTTCATTTCCACCGTCGACCTCCTCCAGCCTCCACGGGCTACCGTCGACCTCCTGCAGCCTCCACGGGCTCCTGTTCATCCAACCTCCACTGCGCGCTACTCGACCGGCTACTGTTCAACCACCCCTCCACCGTTTACTATTCATCCAGCCCTCCACACCATGGGGTCCTATTCAACCACCCCTCCACGGGCACCCCTCCACCGTCTACTATTCATCCAGCCCTCCACACCACGGGGTCCTGTTCATCCAGAGGCAACGCCACCGCTCACTGTTCATCCAACCCCCCCCCCCCCCGCAACGCTCACTGTTCATCCAATCGACTGGCTTCAGTTAGCAGCAGTAGCGAAGGAATCGCTCGATCGGGTTCAGTTAACAGCCATCGATCGATCGCTCGGGTTCAGTAACGCGTAGCCTGCAGTGCAATCGCTCGGGTTTAGTTAGAGCCCAATGCCTCGCTCGGGTTCAGTTAGAGTCAACGCCTCGCACACATGCGCATACGTGTATGAGAGAAACGCGCATCGCTCGGCCCCCGACCTCCCACCGTAACCGGGAACTCCCCGAAATTTTCCTCGTCCTCGCTTCTACCACGGTTTTTTTCGTCATGGACGGCCCAAAGAATGTCATGCAGCTGCATCTCCGGCCCGCCCAGAATGAAAAGCCCATTTTCTGTCATGATTTTTTGTCATAGAAGTAGGAGCCCACCACATCTATGATGATACCGGGTTTTGTCACAATTATCATCATAGAAGTGTCATATGTATGACAGAAATTTTTTTCGTTCGGCCCAAAATGTCATGGATGTGTCTTTTTTTGTAGTGATACTAGCAAAGCAAACTGACCACTGACCCTGTGAATAGATATAGATGAGGTAGAGTGGATGAGCATCACAAAGTGCAGAGGTTTTTTTAAAACATATGAGTCAAAAACTTAGTTTTAGTTTTCCAAGGAAAGCATTTCAGAGCTACCGATTTGTTAAACTCGGTGACACTGAAGCAACTTTTGGATTCTAAACTAGTGAAATCGGTCAGACCGAGACACAGTTCGGTGACTCCGAGATTGCTAGGGTTTCACTAAGAGTTGAACTCGGTCGCACCGATTTGCAACTTTCGGCCAGATCGAAAAGTGCAAGTGCAATGGCCTAAGCCAAATCGGTGAGACCGATTGACACAACTCGGTCGGTCTGAGATGAGTTCGACGAAAACCTAATCCTAAATTTTTGAATCACATCTAAACTAAAGGAAGTTTTTGCTAGATAGGAAGATCTCAAACGTGGCAAGAAACATGGCATTGACCTTGTGCTTAGAATCGAAGGTAAAAAGAATGCCCAAGGGGTCAAACTCATACCCTAGTTTGGCGATGAGCTTGCTATGGCGGCAACGGTGGCGTTGAAGTCCGTTGACGGCGATGGAAACTAATGGCAGGAGGTCACTGGCGACGAGAGGACGATCCCGAGAACCGAGGCGGCAAAGCAGGACACGCGCGACTGAGAGGTTTTGGAGGAATTTCCAAAATTCAACCCATCGGTATATTATCCTGACCCTGTCGATGTGACCGAGTGGAACGACTCGGTGGCACCGAGATGAATACTCACAAGCGGTTACTGCAACTCGGTGTGACCGAAATGTTCAAATCGGTTGCATCGAGATTAAAAACCTAGATCAGCTCAGTGAACTCAGTTAGACCGAAAAGGATGAATCGGTCGTACCAAAATGCACAGAGGGGTTTTGGAAGTTTAAGTCTGTGGCGAATCGGCGACTCCGAGTGCTCCTCACACAGAGTGTTCGAATCTGACTTGATCAAACTTTATGATGTAGCATGAATAGAGTTTGAGACGAGAAAGGCATAGATAGTAGAGGAGGTTCTTAGGCATTCTTGTCCATCCATTTGGAAAAAAAAGAATAGCCAAACAATCAAAGCAACAAATGGATGTCCTTGAATGAGTAAAATATGAAATCAACATGCTCACACAATAAAATGGCAAATGAAATATGTGGCAAAGCATGCACAAACACTCTAGCATCTATAAAGCAATTGGCAATGACTAGGTCATCTATATATGAGTATATTTACTTAGGAGTCAAATGAGAACATTTGATCATAGGTCATACTCATTGTTTAATCACAAGTGGGGTTACCACTTTTACATAAAGCATTGTTGTGTTCACACCATTAGAGTTGCTTTAGCTCAATATTTTGAGTAAAGCTCCCCCTAGATGTGATACCCCCCCCCCTAAGAGGGATGAACTAACCTTGGGTTTTGTCGATGATGACTTCATGTCGATACTAAAGATGTGGATGCTCAATGTTGGTGTAGATCATTCAGAGCAATAATAAAATGGCTATTATTATATTTCCTTGTTCATGATAATTGTCTATTGTTCATGCTATAATTGTGTTATCCGGAAATCATAATACATGTGTGAATACATAGACCACAACATGTCCCTAGTGAGCCTCTAGTTGACTAGCTCGTTGATCAACAGATAGTCATGGTTTCCTGACTATGGACATTAGATGTCATTGATAACAGGATCACATCATTAGGAGAATGATGTGATGGAAAAGACCCAATCTTAAGCATAGCACAAGATCGTGTAGTTCATTTGCTAGAGCTTTTCTAATGTCAAGTATACTTTCCTTAGACCATGAGATTGTGCAACTCCCGGATACTGTAGGAATACTTTGGGTGTGCCAAACGTCACAACGTAAATGTGTGACTATAAAGGTGCACTACGGGTATCTCCGAAAGTGTCTGTTGGGTTGGCACGAATTGAGACTGGGATTTGTCACTCCGTATGACAGAGAGGTATCTCTGGGCCCACTCGGTAAGACATCATCGTAATGAGCTCAATGTGACTAAGGGTTATTCATGGGATGATGTGTTACGGAACGAGTAAAGTGACTTGCCGGTAACGAGATTGAATGAGGTATTGGGATACCGACGATCGAATCTCGGGCAAGTAACATACCGATTGACAAAGGGAATTGAATACAGGATTGATTGAATCCTCGACATTGTGGTTCATCCAACGAGATTATTGTGGAACATGTGGGAGCCAACATGGGTATCCAGATCCCGCTGTTGGTTATTGGCCGGAGAGTTGTCTCGGTCATGTCTGCATGGTTCCCGAACCCGTGGGGTCTACACACTTAAGGTTCGGTGACGCTAGGGTTGTAGAGATATTAGTATGCGGTAACCCGAAAGTTGTTTGGAGGCCCGGATGAGATCCCGGACGTCACGAGGAGTTCCAGAATGGTCCGGAGGTAAAGATTTGTATATAGGAAGTCCAGTTTCGGCCGCCGGGAAAGTTTTGGGGGTCACCGGTATTGTACCGGGGCCACCGGAAGGGTCCTGGGGGTCCACCGGGTGGGGCCACCTATCCCGGAGGGCCTCATGGGCTGAAGTGGGAAGGGAACCAGCCCCTGGTGGGCTGGTGCACCCCCTTTGGGCCTCCCTTGCACCTAGGGTTGGAAACCCTAAGGGGGTCGGGGCGCCTCCACCTGCCTTGGGGACCAAGCCACCCCTAGGCCGCCGCCCCCTCCCATTAGATGGGATCTGTAGGGGCCGGCGCCCCCCTGGCCCCTATATATAGTGGAGGGGAGGGAGGGCAGCTGCACCCCAAGTCCCTAGCGCCTTCCTCCCTCCCGTGACACCTCTTCCTCCCTGCTAGCGCTTGGCAAAGCCCTGCCGGGATCCCGCTACTTCCACCACCACGCCGTCGTGCTGCTGGATCTCCCAACCGTACGTGTGTTGAATGCGGAGGTGCCGTCCGTTCGGCGCCCGGTCATCGGTGATTTGGATCACGACGAGTACGACTCCATCATCCCCGTTCTCTTGAACGCTTCCGCTTGCGATCTACAAGGGTATGTGGATGCACTCCTCTCCCTCTCGTTGCTAGATGTCTCCGTAGATTGATCTTGGTGATGCGTAGAAAATTTTAAAATTCTGCTACTTTCCCCAACAGTGGCATCATGAGCTAGGTCTATGCGTAGTTTCTAAGCACGAGTAGAACACAAGTTGTTGTGGGCGTTGATTTTGTCAATTTACTTGCCGTTACTAGTCTTATCTTGATTCGGCGGCATCGTGGGATGAAGCGGCCCGGACCAACCTTACGCGTACGCTTACATGAGACTGGTTCCACCGACTGACATGCACTAGTTGCATAAGGTGGCTAGCGGGTGTCTGTCTCTCCCACTTTAGTCGGATCGGATTCGATGAAAAGGGTCCTTATGAAGGGTAAATAGAAATTGGCATATCAAGTTGTGCTTTTGGCGTAGGTAAGAAACGTTCTTGCTAGAAACCTATAGCAGCCACGTAAAACTTGCAACAACAATTAGAGGACGTCTAACTTGTTTTTGCAGCATATGTCATGTGATGTGATATGGCCAAAAGGATGTGATGAATGATATATGTGATGTATGAGATTGATCATGTTCTTGTAATAGGAATCTCGACTTTGCATGTCGATGAGTATGACAACTGGCAGGAGCCATAGGAGTTGTCTTAATTTATTTATGACCTGCGTGTCAACATAAACGTCATGTAATTACTTTACTTTATCGCTAACCGTTAGCCATAGTAGTAGAAGTAATAGATGACGAGACAACTTCATGAAGACACGATGATGGAGATCATGATGATGGAGATCATGGTGTCATGCCGGTGACGACGATGATCATGGCGCCCCGAAGATGGAGATCAAAAGGATGATATTGGCCATATCATGTCACTATTTGATTCCATGCGATGTTTATCATGTTTTACATCTTATTTTCTTAGAACGACAGTAGCATAAATAAGATGATCCCTCGCAATAATTTCAAGAAAGTGTTCCCCCTAACTGTGCACCATTGCTAAGGTCCGTTGTTCTGAAGTACCACGTGATGATCGGGTGTGATAGGTTCTAAAGTTCGCATACAACGGGTGTAAGCCAAATTTACACACGCAATACACTTAGGTTGACTTGACGAGCCTAGCATGTACAGACATGGCCTCGGAACACGGAAGACCGAAAGGTCGAACATGAGTCGTATAGAAGATACGATCAACATGAAAATGTTCACCGATGATGACTAGTCTGTCTCACGTGATGATCGGACACGGCCTAGTTGACTTGGATCATGTATCACTTAGATGACTGGAGGGATGTCTATCTGAGTGGGAGTTCATTAAATAATTTGATTAGATGAACTTAATTATCATGAACATGGTCTAAAATCTTTGCAATATGTCTTGTAGATCAAATGGCCCACGCTAATGTTTCCCTCAACTTCAACGTGTTCCTAGAGAAAACCAAGCTGAAAGACAATGGCAGCAACTACACGGACTGGGTCCGTAACCTGAGGATTATCCTCATAGCTGCCAGGAAAGCATATGTCCTTGATGCACCGCTAGGTGAAGCACCTGTTTTCCCTGCAGAACAAGATGCTATGAACGCTTGGCAGACGCGTAGTGATGATTACTCCCTGGTTCAGTGCGGCATGCTTTACAGCTTAGAACCGGGGCTCCAAAAGCGTTTTGAGCAGCACGGAGCATCTGAGATGTTCCAAGAGCTGAATATGGCTTTCCAAGCTCACGCCTGGGTCGAGAGATATGAAGTATCCGACAAGTTCTACAGTTGTAAGATGGAGGAGAACAGTTCTGTCAGCGAGCACATACTCAAAATGTCTCGGCTGCATAACCGCTTGTCTCAGCTGGGAGTTAATCTCCCGGATGATGCGGTCATTGACAGAATCCTTCAGTCGCTCCCACCTAGCTACAAGAGCTTTGTGATGAACTTCAATATGCAAGGGATGGAAAAGACCATTCTCGAGGTATATTCAATGCTGAAATCAGCGGAGGTGGAAATCAAAAAGGAACATCAAGTGTTGATGGTGAATAAAACCACTAAGTTCAAGAAAGGCAAGGGTAAAAAGAACCCCAAGAAGGACGGCAAGGGAGTTGCCGTGCCCGGTAAGCAAGCTGCCGGGAAGAAGTCAAAGAATGGACCCAAGCCTAAGACTGAGTGCTTTTATTGCAAGGGAAACGATCACTGGAAGCGGAACTGCCCCAGCGGAAGAGAAGATCGGCAATACCAAAGGTATATGTGATATACATGTTATTGATGTGTACCTTACCAGCGCTCATAGTAGCTCCTGGGTATTTGATACTGGTGTAGTTGCTCATATTTGTAACTCAAAACAGGAACTGCAGAATAAACGGAGACTGGCGAAGGACGAGGTGACGATGCGGGTCGGGAATGGTTCCAAGGTCGATGTGCTCGGCGTCGGCACGCTACCTCTGCATTTACCTACGGAATTAGTTTTAAACCTCAATAATTGTTATTTAGTACCAGCTTTGAGCATGAATATTGTATCTGGATATCATTTAATGCGAGATGGCTACTCATTTAAATCTGAGAATAATGGTTGTTCTATTTATATGAGAGACATGTTTTATGGTCATGCCCTGCTGGTCAATGGTTTATTATTATTTAATCTCGAACGTGATGTTACACACATTCATAGTATGAATGCCAAAAGATGTAAGGTTGATAATGATAGTCCCATATACTTGTGGCACTGCCGCTTGGTCACATTGGTGTCAAACGCATGAAGAAACTCCATGCAGATGGACTTTTGGAGTCTCTTGATTATGAATCATTTGACACGTGCGAACCATGCCTCATGGGAAAAATGACCAAGACTCCGTTCTCCGAAACAATGGAGCGAGCAACCAACTTATTGGAAATCATACATACTAATGTGTGCGGTCCAATGAGCGTTGAGGCTCGTGGTGGCTATCGTTATGTCCTCACCCTCACTGATGACGTAAGTAGATATGGGTATGTCTACTTAATGAAACACAAGTCTCAGACCTTTGAAAAGTTCAAGGAATTTCAGAGTCAGGTTGAGAATCAACGTGATAGGAAAATCAAGTTCTTACGATCAGATCGTGGGGGAGAATATTTGAGTCACGAATTTGGCACACACTTAAGGAAATGTGGAATAGTTTAACAACTCACGCTGCCTGGAACACCACAGCGTAATGGTGTGTCTGAACGTCGTAATCGCACCCTATTGGATATGGTACGATCTACGATGTCTCTTACCGATCTACCGCTATCATTTTGGGGTTATGCTATAGAGACTGCCACATTCACTTTAAATAGGGCTCCATCGAAATCCGTTGAGACGACACCGTATGAATTGTGGTTTGGCAAGAAACCTAAGCTGTCATTTCTGAAAGTTTGGGGATGCAATGCTTATGTCAAGAAACTTCAACCTGAAAAGCTCGAACCCAAATCGGAAAAATGCGTTTTCATAGGATACCCTAAAGAAACTATTGCGTATACCTTCTATCTTAGATCCGAAGGCAAGACCTTTGTTGCCAAGAATGGATCCTTTCTAGAGAAAGAGTTTCTCTCGGAAGAATTAAGTGGGAGGAAAGTAGAACTTGATGAAGTATTGCCTCTTGAACCGGAGAGTGGCGCAGCTCAAGAAATTGTTCCTGAGGTGCCTACACCGACTAGGGAGGAAGTTAATGATGATGATCATGAAACTTCAGATCAAGTTGCTACTGAACTTCGAAGGTCCACAAGGACATGTTCCGCACCAGAGTGATATGGCAACCCTGTCCTAGAAATCATGTTGTTAGACAATGGTGAACCTTCGAACTATGAAGAAGCGATGGCGGGCCCAGATTCCAACAAATGGCTGGAAGCCATGAAATCCGAGATAGGATCCATGTATGAAAACGAAGTATGGACTTTGACTGACTTGCCCGATGATCGGCGAGCCATAGAAAATAAGTGGATCTTTAAGAAGAAGACAGACACGGATGGTAATGTGACCATCTATAAGGCTCGGCTTGTCGCTAAGGGTTATCGACAAGTTCAAGGGGTTGACTACGATGAGACTTTCTCACCCGAAGCGAAGCTGAAGTCCATCCGAATCATGTTAGCAATTGCCGCATTCTATGATTATGAGATATGGCAAATGGACGTCAAAACAACATTCCTTAATGGTTTCCTTAAGGAAGAATTGTATATGATGCAGCCGGAAGGTTTTGTCGATCCTAAGAATGCTGACAAGGTGTGCAAGCTCCAACGCTCAATCTATGGGCTGGTGCAAGCATCTCGGAGTTGGAACATTCGATTTGATGAGATGATCAAAGCGTTTGGGTTTACGCAGACTTATGGAGAAGCCTGTGTTTACAAGAAAGTGAGTGGGAGCTCTGTAGCATTTCTCATATTATATGTGGATGACATACTATTGATGGGAAATGATATAGAATTCTTGGAAAGCATAAAGGCCTACTTGAACAAGTGTTTTTCAATGAAGGACCTTGGAGAATCTGCTTATATATTAGGCATCAAGATCTATAGAGATAGATCGAGACGCCTCATTGGTCTTTCACAGAGTACGTACCTTGACAAGATATTGAAGAAGTTCAAAATGGATCAGTCAAAGAAGGGGTTCTTGCCTGTATTGTAAGGTACGAGATTGAGCACGGCTCAATGCCCGACCACGGCAGAAGATAGAGAAAAGATGAGTGTCGTCCCCTATGCCTCGGCCATAGGGTCTATCATGTATGCTATGCTGTGTACCAAACCTGATGTAAACCTTGCCGTAAGTTTGGTAGGAAGGTACCAAAGTAATCCCGGCATGGAACACTGAACAGCGGTCAAGAATATCCTGAAGTACCTGAAAAGGACTAAGGATATGTTTCTCGTCTATGGAGGTGACGAAGAGCTCGTCGTAAAGGGTTACGTCGATGCTAGCTTCGACACAGATCTGGATGACTCTAAGTCACAAACCGGATACGTTTATATTTTGAATGGTGGGGCAGTCAGCTGGTGCAGTTGCAAGCAAAGTGCCGTGGCGGGATCTACATGTGAAGCGGAGTACATGGCAGCCTCGGAGTTAGCACAAGAAGCAATCTGGGTGAAGGAGTTCATTACCGACCTAGGAGTTATTCCCAATGCATCGGGCCTGATGACTCTCTTCTGTGACAACACTGGAGCTATTGCCCTTGCCAAGGAGCCCAAGTTTCACAGAAAGACCAGGCATATCAAGCGTCGCTTCAACTCCATTCGTGAAAATGTTCAAAATGGAGACATAGATATTTGTAAAGTGCACACGGACCTGAATGTCGCAGATCAGTAGACTAAACCTCTTCCTCGAGCAAAACATGATCAACATGAGAACTCTATGGGTGTTCGATTCATCACAATGTGACTAGATTATTGACTCTAGTGCAAGTGGGAGACTATTGGAAATATGCCCTAGAAGCAATAAGAAAATGGCTATTATTATATTTCCTTGTTCATGATAATTGTCTATTGTTCATGCTATAATTGTGTTATCCGGAAATCGTAATACATGTGTGAATACATAGACCACAACATGTCCCTAGTGAGCCTCTAGTTGACTAGCTCGTTGATCAACAGATAGTCGTGGTTTCTTGACTATGGACATTAGATGTCATTGATAACGGGATCACATCATTAGGAGAATGATGTGATGGACAAGACCCAATCTTAAGCATATCACAAGATCATGTAGTTCGTCTGCTAGAGCTTTTACAGTGTCAAGTATCCCTTCCTTAGACCATGAGATTGTGAAACTCCCGGATACTGTAGGAATACTTTGGGTGTGCCAAACGTCACAACGTAACTGGGTGACTATAAAGGTGCACTACGGGTATCTCCGAAAGTGTCTGTTGGGTTGGCACGAATCGAGACTGGGATTTGTCACTTCGTATGACGAAGAGGTATCTCTGGGCCCACTCGATAAGACATCATCGTAATGAGCTCAATGTGACTAAAGGTTGGTCATGGGATGATGTGTTACGCAACGAGTAAAGTGACTTGCCGGTAACGAGATTGAACGTGGTATCGGGATACCGACGATCGAATCTCGGGCAAGTAACGTACCGATTGACAAAGGGAATTGAATACGGGATTGACTGAATCCTCGACATCGTGGTTCATCCGATGAGATTATCGTGGAACATGTGGGAGCCAACATGGGTATCCAGACCCCGCTGTTGGTTATTGGCCGGAGAGTTGTCTAGGTCATGTCTGCATTGTTCCCGAACCCGTATGGTCTACACACTTAAGGTTCGGTGACGCTAGGGTTGTAGAGATATTAGTATGCGGTAACCCAAAAGTTGTTCGGAGTCCCGTATGAGATCTTGGACGTCACGAGGAGTTCCGGAATGGTCCGGAGGTAAATATTTGTATATAGGAAGTCCAGTTTCGGCCACCGGGAAAGTTTCGGGGGTCACCGGTATTGTACCGGGACCACCGGAAGGGTCCCGGGGGTCCACCGGGTGGGGCCACCTATCCCGGAGGGCCTCATGGGCTGAAGTGGGAAGGGAACCAGCCCTTGGTGGGCTGGTGCGCCCCCTTTGGGCCTCCCTTGCGCCTAGGGTTGGAAACCCTAAGGGGGTGGGGGCGCCTCCACCTGCCTTGGGGGCCAAGCCACCCCTAGGCCGCCGCCCCCTCCCATTATATGGGATCTGTAGGGGTCGGCGCCCCCCTGGCCCCTATATATATTAGAGGGGAGGGAGGGCAGTCGCACCCCAAGTCCCTGGCGCCTCCCTCCCTCCCGTGACACCTCTTCCTTCCCACTTGCGCTTGGCGAAGCCCTGCCGGGATCCCACTACTTCCACCACCACGCCGTCGTGCTGCTGGATCTCCATCAACCTCTCCTTCCCTTGCTGGATCAAGAAGGAGGAGACGTCTCTCCCAACCGTACATGTGTTGAACGCGGAGGTGCCGTCCGTTCGGCACTCGGTCATCGGTGATTTGGATCACGACGAGTACGACTCCATCAACCCCGTTCTCTTGAACGCTTCCGCTTGCGATCTACAAGGGTATGTAGATGCACTCCTCTCCCTCTCGTTGCTAGATGTCTCCATAGATTGATCTTGGTGATGCGTAGAAAATTTTAAATTCTTCTACGTTCGCCAACAGGAGTGCATATACATACCCTTGTAGATCGCTAAGCGGAAGCGTTACTAGAACGCGGATGAGGTAGTCGTACTCGTAGCGATTCAGATCACGGTCGATTCCGATATAAGCGCCGAACAACGGCGCCTGCGCTTTCAACACACGTGTAGCCCGGTGACGTCTCCCATGCCTTGATCCAGCAAGGAGAGAGGGAGAGGTTGGAGAAGACTCCGTCCAGCAGCAGCACGACGGCGTGGTGCTGGTGGAGGAGCGCGGTACTCTAGCAGGGCTTCGCCAAGCACTACTAGAGATGAGGAGGGAGAGAGGTAGGGTTGCGCCTTGGGAGAGAGAGGCTCGTGTGTTGTGCAGCCCCAAAACCTCCACTATATGTAGGGGCAGGGGCAAGGGGAGGCGCCCTAGGGTTTCCCCTAGGGGGCGGCGGCCAGGGCAGATGGGATCTCCCCCTTGGGTGAATTGGTGTAACGCCCTCGATGCAGCTATATCTCCTACGTGTCGAAGCACGGTTTAGAGGCATAACCGCATTGAAAGCAATGTCGCAAGTGAGGTAATCTTCACAACAACCCATGTATAATAAATAAAGGGGAAAAGATACATATTTGGCTTACACTCGCCACGTCACACAAATACATAAATAGCATTACATTCATCCAATACAATCAGGGTCCGACTACGGTACCAAAATAAAGATCAACCCCCAAATGCGACAAAGTCCACGATCGCCCCAACTGGGCACCACTACTGATCATCTGGGAAAGACACGTAGTAACGGCGAGAGTCTTCGACGAACTCCCACTTGAGCTCGGTCATATCATCTGGAACGGTATCATCGGTCCCTGCATCTAGTTTGGAAGGAATCTGTGAGTCACGGGGACTCAGCAATCTCGCACACTCGCGATCAAGACTATTCAAGCTTATAGGTAAGGCAAGGTATGATGTGGAGCTGCAGCAAGCGACTAGCATATATGGTGGCTAGCCTATTCGCAAAAGAGAGCGAGAAGAGAAGGCAAAAGCACGGTCAAACAACTATGATCAAGAAGTGATCCTAGAACAACCTACTCAAGCATTACTCCAACACCGTGTTCACTTCCCGGACTCCGCCGAGAAGAGACCATCACGGTTACACATGCGGTGGGTGCATTTTAGTTAAGTTAAGTTTCATGTTATCTACAACCGGACATTAACAAATTCCCATCTGCCCATAACCGCGAGCACAGCTTTCGAAAGTTCAAATCCCTGCAGGGGAGTCCCAACTTAGCCCATCACAAGCTCTCACGGTCAACGAAGGATATTCCTTCTCCCAAGATAATCCAATCAGATTCGGCATCCCGGTTACAAGACATCCTCGACAATGGTAAAACAAGTCCAGCAACACCGCCCGAATGTGCCGACAAATCCCGATAGGAGCTGCACATATCTCGTTCTCAGGGCACACTCAGATGAGCGCTCCATACAACTAAAACCAAACCTCGAGTTTCCTCGAGGGGGCGCTGCACAGGGCTCTAGTTTGGACCAACACACAGAGGAGCACTGGCCCGGGGGGGTTTAAATAAAGATGACCCTCGGGCTCCGGAAACCCATGGGAAAAAGAGGCTAGGTGGAAAATGGTAAATCCAAGGTTGGGCATTGCTGGAGGAGTTTTATTCAAGGAGAACTGTCAAGGGGTTCCCATTATAACCCAACCGTGTAAGGAACGCAAAATCCGGGAACATAACACTGATATGACGGAAACTAGGGCGACAAGAGTGGAACAAAACACTAGGCATAAGGCCGAGCCTTCCACCCTTTACCAAGTATATAGGTGCATTAATATAAACAAGATAATATTATGATATCCCAACAATAAGCAAGTTCCAACAAGGAACTATCTCCAATCTTCACCTGCAACTAGCAACGCTATAAGAGGGGCTGAGAAAAACGGTAACATAGACAAAAAAACGGTTTGCTAGGACATGGTGGGTTAGAGGTTTGACATGGCAATATGGGAGGCATGATAAGCAAGTGGTAGGTATCATAGCATAGGCATAGCAAAAGAGCGAGCATCTAGCGAGCAAAGATAGAAGTGATTTCGAGGGTATGGTCATCTTGCCTGCAAAGTACTCAGAGTTGCCCTGGTCCTCGTAAGCGAACTCAATGGGCTCCTCGTTCACGAACTTGTCTCCCAGCTCTACCCAAACAAGAACAACAAGCAAAAGGAACACAATCAACCACGTGCAATGCTCAAGCAACATGATGCAAACATGGTATGATATGCGGGATGCGGGATGTGATGCATATGCAAGATTTGCAAAGGAATGATTGAACCTGGCCTCAACTTGGAAATCCAAGAGTGCCACTGGAAACGGAGTTGATTTCGGTTGAAATAGATATAAAGATCACCAGAATTGGATGCACGGTTTGGAAATGGCAAGCAAAACAAATATGGCACCGGCCTGCGATATTCAGCAAGTGACCAACTAAATGCATCAAGATGAATATGCTACAGCACTCAAACATGACAACAAAATACATGACAGGGATCCACTCATGAAGCTTGACAAAAGATGAACACTGAGCTACGGCTAATTCATCCATTAACAGGTTCAAACAAGCATGTAAAAAGTGCAAATGATAACAGGTTTCAGACTGAGTGAAATTAACAAAGTCTGGAATTTATCATCAAGAAGCACACTTTAGAGCATGAAAACTACATGCTAAAGGAACATATCATGGCAAATCAAGGCATGGCATGAAGCTACTCTAAGCACATAACAAAAGTCCCTTAGTGACCTTGAGCCAAAAGGGATCAGAAAATACAATTGCAAGCATGTGAACATAGCAAAAAGACAAACAGATTCAGACTTTATGAAAAACTGGAGCATGTAAACAGATTAACAAGTAGGCATGTTTACGAGCTCGATGCACTCACTACAGAGCATGGCATGACAAACTAAGCATACACCCATCAAGAAGACATGGCATAGAAGCAAGAAATGGCAAGAACAACAACATAGCATGCACGGATCAATAGCAACATCCTCGGCAAAATCGCTAAACATGTCAACAATCTGCCAGGATCATTTTATAGCAAAAGTAGAGCTCGATTGACTCAAGCTAGGGTGCTCCATAAATGCAAACAAAGACATGGCTGGATAGAGCACCACAATATTAACAAAACATCCTTACTGATTATCCTCAAAAGAGGCACGGATCACTAGGAAACAACATGAACATATGGCATAAAAGCAAAAACAGGACAAGGACTTAGTGAAATTCTAAGTCCCTGGAATCAGCATCAACGATTACGCTACTTTGCATGCTTGTGCTAGTCAGCACGAAGATCAAAAAAATACATGGCATACACCCCTGTAAATATGGCATGGCATTTAACAAAACACATGTAGAGCTCAGGATCATAGCATGCACACATTAATCATGGCAAAAATGACAAAAGGCCATTTGCTGAAACAGATCTGACAAATTCATCACATAGCCCTCTTCCAACAGCATTTCGGGTAACAAGATGAGCTCAAATGAAAATGATGCAATGAGATGGAATGATGTACTCATCGAGACGAACATTTTGATATGCTACACGCACGAATCGGAGCTATGGATGCAGAGTTATGGCATGTCAAAGTATGCCAAAAATTAACTGGAATTAGGGTTTCGGGGAAAAGTCAACCGGATCTGGATCTGGCCCGTAGCGGTAATGTAGCAGCACTGTAGCAGCTCGCGCCGAGGTCGCCGAAAATGGACGTCGCGGTGGCCGGACTTGGCAGGAGCTCGCCGGAGAAGGGGTGCGGTCGCCGGATCCGGGCGTGGGGGTGTCGGATCGGACCGGAGGAGGAACGGGGCGGCGTCGGGGTGGACTTGGCGGCGGAGGAGAGGGTCGGCGAGTAGGTGCGGCAAGGACGAGGCGAAGCTGCGGCCGGCTCCGGCGATGGTGCACGGCGGCGACGGGCGACTCAGGGCCGCCGGAGTGGAAGGGTCGGGCGGCTCGGCTCCTAGGCGCGGGCGGCGGAGCTTCGGGCTGGGAGGGCCCCGCGCGGGCTCTCCAGGCCGGAGCGGTGGGAGGTGGCGCAGGTGCCACGTGGCGGGACGGCGTTGGCAGCGGCGGTGCGTCCGGTTAGGGCGGACGTTGTCCGGCGGCGGAGAGGGGATTTTAGCTAGGGTTAGGGTAGAATGACCCGAAAATTTCGGGGAAGGTCTTTAAATAGGGGTACAGGGAGCTAGGAAGCTCCAAATGGAGTGCGGTTTTTGGCCACGTGATCGCGATCGAATACTCTAGACGATGGATGGGTTTTAGGTGGTTTTTGGGCCAGTTTAGAAGGGCGTTGGGCTGCAACACACACGAGGCCTTTTCGATCCCTCGGTTAACCGTTGGAGTATCAAGCGAAGTCCAAATGGCACGAAACTTGATAGGTGGTCTACCGGTAGTAAACCAAGGCCACATGGCAAGTCTCAGTCCAATCCGAAATCATTTAACACCCGCACATGAAAAGAGGTAGAAAGGGACACCGGGTGACATAGGAGCGCCGGAATGCAAAACTGACAACGGGGAAAATGCTCGGATGCATGAGACGAACACGTATGCAAATACAATGACATGATGACATGGTATGAGATGCATGACAAAGACAAAAACACACGGAGACAAAAACCCGACAACGATGAAATAGAATAACTTAGCCCCGGAAACGGCAAGAGTTGGGATACATATAAGGTACATTACATCCGGGGTGTTACAATACTCCACCACTACGAAAGGATCTCGTCCGGAGATCTAGGACTGGAAAAACTCCGGGTACTCAGAACGGAGGTGATCCTCGCGTTCCCAGGTGGCTTCACGGTCGGAATGATGTGACCACTTGACTTTGAGGATTTTGATAGACTTGTTGCGAGTCTTGCGCTCAGTTTCTTCAAGAATAGCAATGGGGTGCTCACGATAAGATAGGTCTTCTTGGAGATCAATGTCTTCGAAGTTGACGGTGCGGTCAGGGGTCTTGAAGCACTTGCAGAGTTGAGAGACATGAAACATGTCATGCACGTTTGCAAAGTTGGAGGGAAGCTCAAGTTGATAGGCGAGATCGCCTCTCTTGCTGACGATCTTGAAAGGACCCACGTATCTAGGGGCAAGCTTCCCTTTGATACCGAAGCGACGAGTACCTTTCATTGGAGAGACGCAGAGGTAGACATGGTCTCCGATCTCGAAAGCCAAATCACGATGCTTACTATGATAGTAGCTCTTCTAGCACGATTGCACTTCTTTGAGGTTATCACGAATGACTTTGCACATCTCTTCTGCCTCTGTGATCAAGCCATTTCCAAGAAGTTGACGTTCACCAGTCTCTGACCAGTTAAGAGGAGTATGGCACTTCCTGCCATAGAGAATTTCAAATGGGGCCTTGCCCGAACTCGCTTGGAAGCTGTTGTTGTAGGAGAACTCGGCATATGGAAGACAATCTTCCCACTTCATACCGTAAGAGGCAACGCAAGCCCTGAGCATATCTTCAAGAATCTGATTGACATGCTCGACTTGGCCACTAGTTTGGGGATGAAAAGCTATGCTGAAACGGTTGTTGGTGCCCATGGCCTTTTGAAAAGAATCCCAAAACTTGGAGGTAAAGATGCTGCCATGATCTGAAGATATCAACTGCGGAATGCCGTCCAGAGAGACAATCCGAGAGGTATATAGCTCTACCAATTGAGCTGCTATGATAGATTCTTTCATAGGAAGGAAATGAGCCACTTTAGTGAGTTTGTTGATGACAACGAAGATAGCATCATTGCCACGCTTGGACTTTGGAAATCCAGTCACGAAGTCCATCTCAATGTGGTCAAACTTCCATTCTGGAATGGCAAGAGGTTGGAGGAGACTAGCTGGTCGTTGGTGTTCTGCTTTCACTCTTCTGCAGACAGCACATTCATTCACGAACTGAGCAATCTCACGCTTCATTCGAGTCCACCAATACGACTGCTTGAGGTCCTGGTACATCTTTGTACTTCTAGGGTGGATGGAGAGGAGTGAATTGTGAGCCTCATTCATAATGACTTTACAAAGGTCACCTTTAGGCACAACAATGCGATCCTCGAAGAATAGAGTATCCTTGTCATCAAGGCGATAGCACTTGTACTTAGGTTGACTCTTGGCAATCCCAATCTTCACCTTCTTCACCATAGCATCAAGAAGTTGATCCTCACGAATCTGATCTTCCAAAGTAGGAGAGACTTGGAGGTTGGCGGGGAAACCTTGAGGAACAACTTGCAGATTGAGTTTTCAGAAAGCTTCACAAAGCTCGGGTTGGTAAGGCTTGAGAATCAGACTATTGCAGTAAGCCTTACTGCTCAAAGCGTCAGCAATTACATTGGCCTTGCCTGGAGTATATTCGATACTCGGATTATACTCTTGAATCATTTCAACCCAACAAGTCTGCCTGAGGTTGAGATTAGGCTGAGTGAAGATGTACTTGAGACTCTTGTGGTCAGTGAAGATGTCCACTTTTCTTCCCAATAAGAGATGTCTCCAAGTTAAAAGAGCATGAACAACTGCCGCCAACTCGAGGTCATGAGTGGGGTAGTTCTTCTCGTTGGGCTTCAACTGGCGAGAGGTATAGGCCACAACTTTCTTCTCTTGCATCAACACTGCACCAAGACCTTGAAGAGAGGCATCACAGAAGACCTCAAACGGTTTGGATTCATCAGGAGGAGTCAAAACTAGAGCAGTGACTAATTTCTCTTTCAGGGTGTTGAAAGCGATGTCACATTCAGGAGACCAAACGTACTTCACGTGCTTCTGGAGAAGGTTGGAAAGAGGCTTCACAATCTTTGAGAAGTTCTCAACAAACCTTCGACAATAGCTTGCGAGCCCAAGGAAACTGCGGAGTTGCTTCACGTTCTGAGGTGATTCCCAATTCACAATTGCAGACACCTTCTCAGGATTCACCGCTATGCCCTTGGCAGAAATGATATGCCCAATGTAGAGAACCTCATCGAACCAAAACTCGCACTTTGAAAACTTGGCATAGAACTGATGTTCTCTGAGCTTATCCAGCACCAAACGCAAGTGCTTGGCATGATCTTCCTTGTTCTTGGAAAAGACCAAAATGTCATCGAGGTACACCAAGAAAAAGTCATTTCTGTAGGGGTTGAAGATGAAGTTCATCATGCGAGAGAATGTCGGAGGAGCGTTGACGAGGGCAAAAGACATGACGGTGTATTCATATGAACCATAGCTTGTTCTGAATGCTATCTTGGGGATATCCTCTTCACGAATTCGAATCTAGTGATAGCCCATACGGAGATCAAGCTTGGAGAATACTTGAGCACCTTTGAGTTGTTCAAACAGCTCGTTGATGTTGGGAAGTGGGTACTTGTTCTTTATAGTCTTCTTGTTCAATGGACGGTAGTCAACACAGAGTCGGTCCATTCCATCCTTCTTCTTTACAAAAAGAACTCCACAACCCCACAGAGAAGAACTAGGTCGGATGAGACCCATACGCTCTTGTTCATCGAGTTGCTTCTTCAGCTCCTTCAACTCTTTGGGTCCCAGCTTGTAAGGATGTTTGCAAACAGGTTCCGTGCCAGGCTCAAGATCGATGACGAATTCAACTGGCCGGTGCGGAGGCATTCTTGGAAGCTCTTCTGGAAAGATGTCTTGATATTCGCAAACGACTGGAATTTGAGAGATGGCATCCAGCTCATCCTTCTCATTGAGAGAAAACAGTCGAATGGTATCATCCCTTGCGGCAAAGACAATTACATCCTCAGACGAATGAGTCAATTGAATCTGCCTGGCAGCACAATCAAGATGAGCCTTGTGCTTAGAAAGCCAATCCATTCCAAGAATAAGATCGATATCCGAGTCGCCAGAACAATAGGAGAAGCTAGAAATTTGTAGTCGCCCAACGTGATAGTAACATCCGGGACGCAGATATTAGCTGTCATTTGCTTGCCCGGGGACACGATTTGCAAAGGTCTTTGTAAATGCTGATAATCGCACTCATACTTTGATGCAAAAGGTTTAGAAATGAAGCAATGCGATGCACCAGTGTCAAAAAGAAATTTTGCAGAAACATCGTTAACAGGAAGGTTACCCATGATGACATCTGACGAGTCCTCTGCCTGAGCTGCATTCACCATGTTGACCTTGGCGTGCTTGGGGTTATGCTTGAACACAGTTGTACTTGCAGATCTCACAGGAGGAGGAGGAGGAGGAAGACGCCTCTGATTGAAGCATTTGTTGGCATAGTGACCCTTCTGTTGGCACTTGTTGCACGTGACCTCCAAGAGCGGATAGTGATACGTAGCACTTGATCTTGGAGCTTGAGATGAAGTCTTGTTCTGAAAGCCAGGGTTGGGTGGGTAGGAAGATCCACTGCCACCTTTGCTCTTCTGCTGATAAGGCTGACGGAACGGAGGAGGAGGCAGCCAATACTTTTGCTACTTAGCCACTTGAGTAGAGGAAGAAGGAGTTGCATCTCTGACTCGCTTCTTGGAAGCATCGCACTTCAGTTGGGCAGCCTCTTGCTTCATTGCCATGTTGTAAAACTCATCGTACTTCTTGGGCTCAAAGAGGACGAGAGCTAGCTGGAGTTCTTCTCTGAGACCACCCCTGAACTGGTATATCATGCTCTTCTCGTCAGGGATGTCTTGCTTAGCGAAACGGGCGAGCTTCTGAAACATGATGTTGTACTGGTAAACAGACATAGTGCCTTGCTTTAGGTTGCAGAATTCCTCACGCTTGCTTTCAACAACACTCTGAGGAATGTGATGAGCTTTGAAGTCTTGACGGAATTCATCCCAGGTAATCACACGGCCTCCTCTGGAATCTTTGTACTGCTGAAACCATTCTGCAGCTTGGTCTTTGAGTTGGAAGGAGGCAAACTTGACAAAGTCCTCAGGCCTGACGTTACTGCACTCAAAATGCTTGCATATTTCCACGAGCCAATCATCAACGTCTGAGGCCTCGACACAGTTGCTGAAGGTCTTTGGCTGGTTAGCAAGGAACTGGTTGAGTGTAGCAAACTGATTCTGATTGTTGCCATGGCCATGATTCCCTTGGTTGCGCTCTTGAAGAATTTGCATGATCAGCTGCGTGTTTGCATTCGTAGTGGCCATCACAGCTTGCCATGCCTCCGGAGGTGGAGGTGGTGGTGGCAGATCAGGATTCGGAGTCGTGCGCGTTGGATGAGCCATCCTGAAGAGGGTGACATCCATTAGCATATTGACAGGCAAATATTCAAGCTGAATCGAACGGATTGAAATTGCAACATAAAGTCTTCACATCCGAACAAAATGAACGAATGCATTCCAATTGAAATGGTCACATTTCCATAAATTGAGAAGCCACTTAGATAGAGGTGGAAGAATAAAACAACAAGGTATGGACAAGAGCAAATACTTGGTGAGGATTACCCAATCCCAAACCAAATATCCGCGAAAGAAGAACTAGAGCTACAAGAATTCCCACCTATGAAACTCCCGAACCTTTCTGGTTATGCAATCAGGTGTTGGGGATACAGGGGAAGCATAATATCTCACCCAAATCTAGCAAATCATACATCCAGATGTATCCATCCTTCAACACATAACCAAGAAACCTTCGGAAATCATTTACCTCAACCTTCGAAAAGCATCCGTTATACAAGTTATGGCAATACTCCCGAACTCCCGCCCCCGTACTGGGTGGCGTCGAGGTTATCTCACCAACAACTACATAAAAGAGATTTTCGATGTCGGCGAAACTCAGGTATTCCAGAATCTCAACGATAAAGTTGTGACGACAACACCTCGCAGATCAACTCCCCAGGACACTGCCACAACCCCTAAATGACAGGAGGCACCAAGAACAATGTACTCGTCACAAAACCATCGGAACGATTCCAAGATACCCGCGTGATCCTAAATTTTTTTTAGTGAAATTTGAGAAGAGAAGAGTCAAAACTCTACGTTAGGATGCCTTGCCAGAGCGATGAAGGGGCTGAGGAGTAAAAAGAATTCCTAACTCTCCGACATATAATTCCTAAATGACTCAAAACATTTTTCTAGACTCAACAACGCCAATGATTCGATCAAGCAGGGGGCTCCTAAGATCGGGGAAGGCTCTGATTACCAACTTGTAATACCCTCGATGCGGCTATATCTCCTACATGTCGAAGCACAACTTAGAGGCATAACCGCATTGAAAGCAATGTCGCAAGTGAGGTAATCTTCACAACAACCCATGTAAAATAAATAAAGGGGAAAAGATACATATTTGGCTTACACTCGCCACGTCACACAAATACATAAATAGCATTACATTCATCCAATACAATCAGGGTCCGACTACGGTACCAAAATAAAGATCAACCCCAAATGCGACAAAGTCCCCGATCGCCCTAACTGGGAACCACTACTGATCATCTGGGAAAGACACATAGTAATGGCGAGAGTCTTCGTTGAACTCCCACTTGAGCTCGGTCATATCATCTGGAACGGTATCATTGGTCCCTGCATCTGGTTTGGAAGGAATCTGTGAGTCACGGGGACTCAGCAATCTCGCACACTCGCGATCAAGACTATTTAAGCTTATAGGTAAGGCAAGGTATGATGTGGAGCTGCAGCAAGCGACTAGCATATATGGTGGCTAACCTATTCGCAAAAGAGAGCGAGAAGAGAAGGCAAAAGCACGGTCGAACAACTATGATCAAGAAGTGATCCTAGAACAACCTACGTCAAGCATTACTCCAACACCGTGTTCACTTCCCGGACTCCGCCGAGAAGACACCATCACGGTTACACACCCGGTTGGTGCATTTTAGTTAAGTTAAGTTTCATGTTATCTACAACCGGACATTAACAAATTCCCATCTGCCCATAACCGTGGGCACGGCTTTTGAAAGTTCAAATCCCTGCAGGGGAGTCCCAACTTAGCCCATCACAAGCTCTCACGGTCAACGAAGGATATTCCTTCTCCCAAGACAATCCGATCAGACTCGGCATCCCGGTTACAAGACATCCTCGACAATGGTAAAACAAGTCCAGCAACACCGCCCGAATATGCTGACAAATCCCGATAGGAGCTGCACATATCTCGTTCTCAAGGCACACTCAGATGAGCGCTCCATACAACTAAAACCAAACCTCGAGTTTCCTCGAGGGGGCGCTGCACAGGGCTCTAGTTTGGACCAACACACAGAGGAGCACTGGCCCGGGGGGTTTAAATAAAGATGACCCTCGGGCTCCAGAAACCCAAGGGAAAAAGAGGCTAGGTGGAAAATGGTAAAACAAAGTTTAGGCATTGCTGGAGGAGTTTTATTCAAGGCGAACAGTCAACGGTTTCCCATTATAACCCAACCGTGTAAGGCACGCAAAATCCAGGAACATAACACCGATATGATGGAAACTAGGGCGGCAAGAGTGGAACAAAACACTAGGCATAAGGTTGAGCCTTTCACCCTTACCAAGTATATAGGTGCATTAAGATAAACAAGATAATATTATGATATCCCAACAATAAACAAGTTCCAACAAGGAACGATCTCCAATCTTCACCTGCAACTAGCAATGCTATAAGAGGGGCTGAGCAAAACGGTAACATAGACAAAAAACGGTTTGCTAGGACATGGTGGGTTAGAGGTTTGACATGGCAATATGGGAGGCATGATAAGCAAGTGGTAGGTATCATAGCATAGGCATAGCAAAAGAGCGAGCATCTAGCGAGCAAAGATAGAAGTGATTTTGAGGGTATGGTCATCTTGCCTGCAAATTACTCAGAGTTGCCCTGATCATTGTAAGCGAACTCAATGGGCTCCTCGTTCACGAACTCGTCTCCCGGCTCTACCCAAACAAGAACAACAAGCAAAAGGAACACAATCAACCACGTGCAATGCTCAAGCAACATGATGCAAACATGGTATGATATGCGGGATGCGGGATGTGATGCATATGCAAGATTTGCAAAGGAATGATTGAACCTGGCCTCAACTTGGAAATCCAAGAGTGCCACTGGAAACGGAGTTGATTTCGGTTGAAATAGATATAAAGATCACCGGAATTGGATGCACAGTTTGGAAATGGCAAGCAAAACAAATATGGCACCGGTCTGCGATATTCAACAAGTGACCAACTAAATGCATCAAGATAAATATGCTACAGCACTCAAACATGACAACAAAATACATGACAGGGATCCACTCATGAAGCTTGACAAAAGATGAACACTGAGCTACGGCTAATTCATCCATTAACAGGTTCAAACAAGCATGGCAAAAGTGCAAATGATAACAGGTTTCAGACTTGGTGAAATTAACACAAGTCTGGAATTTATCATCAAGAAGCACACTTTAGAGCATCAAAACTACATGCTACAGGAACATATCATGGCAAATCAAGGCATGGCATGAAGCTACTCTAAGCACATAACAAAAGTCCCTTAGTGACCTTGAGCCAAAAGGGATCAGAAAATACAATTGCAAGCATGTGAACATAGCAAAAACACAAACAGATTCAGACTTTGTGAAAAACTGGAGCATGTAAACAGATTAACAAGTAGGCATGTTTACGAGCTCGATGCACTCACTACAGAGCATGGCATGACAAACTAAGCATACACCCATCAAGAAGACATGGCATAGAAGCAAGAAATGGCAAGAATAACAACATAGCATGCACGGATCAATAGCAACATCCTCGGCAAAATCGCTAAACATGTCAACAATCTGCCAGGATCATTTTATAGCAAAAGTAGAGCTCGATTGACTCAAGCTAGGGTGCTCCATAAATGCAAACAAAGACATGGCTGGATAGAGCACCACAATATTAACAAAACATCCTTACTGATTATCCTCAAAAGAGGCACGGATCACTAGGAAACAACATGAACATATGGCATAAAAGCAAAAACAGGACAAGGACTTAGTGAAATTCTAAGTCCCTGGAATCAGCATCAACGATTACGCTACTTTGCATGCTTGTGCTAGTCAGCACGAAGATCAAAAAAATACATGGCATACACCCCTGTAAAGATGGCATGGCATTTAACAAAACACATGTAGAGCTCAGGATCATAGCATGCACACATTAATCATGGCAAAAATGACAAAAGGCCATTTGCTGAAACAGATCTGACAAATTCATCACATAGCCCTCTTCCAACAGCATTTCGGGTAACAAGATGAGCTCAAATGAAAATGATGCAATGAGATGGAATGATGTACTCATCGAGACGAACATTTTGATATGCTACACGCACGAATCGGAGCTATGGATGCAGAGTTATGGCATGTCAAAGTATGCCAAAAATTAACTGGAATTAGGGTTTCGGGTGAAAGTCAACCGGATCTGGATCTGGCACTGTAGCGGTAATGTAGCAGCACTGTAGCAGCTCGCGCCGAGGTCGCCGGAAATGGACGTCGCGGTGGCCGGACTTGGCGGGAGCTCCCCGGAGAAGGGGTGCGGTCGCCGGATCCGGGCGTGGGGGCGCCGGATTGGACCGAAGGAGGAACGGGGCGGCGTCGGGGTGGACTTGGCGGCAGAGGAGAGGGTCGGCGAGGCAGGTGCAGCGAGGACAAGGCGGAGCGGCGCCGGCTCCGACGATGGTGCACGGCGGCGTCGGGCGGCTCGGGCCGCCGGAGTTGAAGGAGTCGGGCGGCTCGGCTCTTAGGCGCGGGCGGCGGAGCTTCTGGCCGGGAGGGCCCCGCTCGGGCTCTCCAGGCCGGAGCGGTGGGAGGCGGTGCAGGTGCCACGTGGCGGGACGGCGTTGGCGGCGGCGGTGCGTCCGGTTAGGGCGGACGTTGTCCGGCGGCGGAGAGGGGATTTTAGCTAGGGTTAGGGTAGAATGACCCGAAAATTTCGGGGAAGGTCTTTAAATAGGGGTAGAGGGAGCTAGGAAGCTCCAAATGGAGTGCGGTTTTCGGCCACATGATCGCGATCGAACGCTCTAGACGATGGAGGGGATTTAGGTGGTTTTTGGTCCAGTTTGGAAGGGTGTTGGGCTGCAACACACACGAGGCCTTTTCGGTCCCTCGGTTAACCGTTGGAGTATCAAACGAAGTCCAAATGACACGAAACTTGACAAGCGGTCTACCGGTAGTAAACCAAGGCCGCATGGCAAGTCTCGGTCCAATCCGAAAACGTTTAACACCCGCACACGAAAAGATGTAGAAAGGGACACCGGGTGACATAGGAGCGCCGGAATGCAAAACGGACAACGGGGAAAATGCTCGGATGCATGAGACGAACACGTATGCAAATGCAATGCACATGATGACTTGGTATGGGATGCATGATAAAGACAAAAGCACACGGAGACAAAAACCCTACAACGATGAAATAGAATAAATTAGCGCCGGAAACAGCAAGAGTTGGGATACATATAAGGTACATTATATCTGCGGTGTTACACTTGGCCCCCAAGCCAGGAGGTGGGAACCCTAGATGGGGAGCCCCAAACCCCCTGGTCATGTGGGAATAGGTGAGGGGGGCGCACGGCCCCTTAGTGGGCTGGTTTGCCCCCTTCCCTTGGCCCATGAAGCCCCCCAACACTTGTCGGGGCTCCCGAAACACCTTCCGGTCATGCTGGTCATCACCCGGTACCTTTGGAACACTTCCGGACTCCAAAACCCTTCGTCCAATATATCAATCTTCACCTCCGGACCATTTCGGAACTCCTCGTGACGTCCGGGATCTCATCCGGGACTCCGAACAACATTCGGTAACCACGTACATACTTTCCCTATAACCCTGGCATCATCGAACCTTAAGTGTGTAGACCCTACGGGCTCGGGAATAATGCAGACATGACAGAGACATCTCTCTGGTCAATAACCAACAACGGGATCTGGATACCCATGTTGGCTCCCACATGTTCCACGATGATCTCATCGGATGAACCATAATGTCAAGGATTCGGTCAATCCCGTATACAATTCCCTTTGTCTACAGGTATAGTACTTGCCCGAGATTCGATCGTCGGTATCCCGATACCTTGTTCAATCTCATTACCGGCAAGTCTCTTTACTCGTTCTGTAACACATTATCCCATGATCAACTCCTTGGTCACATTGTGCACATTATGATGATGTCCTACCGAGTGGGCCTAGAGATACCTCTCCGTTTACACGGAGTGACAAATCCCAGTCTCGATTCGTGCCAACCCAACAGACACTTTCGGAGATACCCGTAGTGCACCTTTATAGCCACCCAGTTACGTTGTGGCATTTGGTACACCCAAATTCCTACGGTATCCGGGAGTTGCACAATCTCATGGTCTAAGGAAATGATACTTGACATTAGAAAAGCTTTAGCAGACGAACTACACGATCTTGTGCTAGTCTTATGATTGGGTCTTGTCCATCACATAATTCTCCTAATGATTTGATCCCATTATCAATGACATCCAATGTCCATGGTCAGGAAACCATGACCATCTATTGATCAATGAGCTAGTCAAGTAGAGGCTTACTAGGGACATGTTGTGGTCTATGTATTCACACATGTATTAGGGTTTCCGGTTAATACAATTATAGCATGAACAATAGACAATTATCATGAACAAGGAAATACAATAATAACCATTTTATTATTGCCTCTAGGGCATATTTCCAACAGTCTCCCACTTGCACTAGAGTCAATAATCTAGCTCACATCACTATGTGATTGCAATGAACCCAACACCCATGGGGTTTGTTCATATCTTGCTTGTGAGAGAGGTTTATTAGTCAATGAGTCTGAACCTTTCAAATCCATGTGTGCTTTACAAATATCTATGTCATCTTGTAGATGCATCTACCACGCGCTACTTGGAGCTATTCCAAATAACTGTTCTACTATATGAATCCGGTTTACTACTCAGAGTCATCCAGATTAGTGTCAAAGTTTGCATCGACGTAACCCTTTACGACGAACTCTTTTACCACCTCCATAATCGAGAAAATTCCTTAGTCCACTAGTTACTAAGGATAAGTTCGACCGCTGTCGTGTGATCCATTCCTGGATCACTCTTGTACCCCTTGACTGACTCATGGCAAGGCACATTTCAGGTGCGATACACAGCATAGCA